>NC_068420.1:25054399-25097601 GCF_023724105.1 Carassius gibelio
AGAACTCTTGCTGCTGCATTTTGGACTAGCTGTAGTTTGTTTACCAAGCGTGCAGAACAACCACCCAATAAAGCATTACAATAGTCTAACCTTGAAGTCATAAATGCATGGATTAACATTTCTGCATTTGACATTGAGAGCATAGGCCGTAATTTAGATATATTTTTGAGATGGAAAAATGCAGTTTTACAAATGCTAGAAATGTGGCTTTCTAAGGAAAGATTGCGATCAAGTAGCACACCTAGGTTCCTAACTGATGACGAAGAATTGACAGAGCAACCATCAAGTCTTAGACAGTGTTCTAGTTTATTATAAGCAGAGTTTTTAGGCCCTATGATTAACACCTCTGTTTTTTCTGAATTTAGCAGTAAGAAATTACTCGTCATCCAATTTTTTATATCGACTATGCATTCCATTAGTTTTTCAAATTGGTGTGTTTCACCAGGCTGCGAGGAAATATAGAGCTGCGTATCATCAGCATAACAGTGAAAACTAACACCATGTTTCCTGATGATATCTCCCAAGGGTAACATATAAAGCGTGAAGAGTAGCGGCCCTAGTACTGAGCCTTGAGGTACTCCATACTGCACTTGTGATCGATATGATACATCTTCATTCACTGCTACGAACTGATGGCGGTCATATAAGTACGATTTAAACCATGCTAATGCACTTCCACTGATGCCAACAAAGTGTTCAAGTCTATGCAAAAGAATGTTGTGGTCAATTGTGTCAAACGCAACACTAAGATCCAATAAAACTAAGAGAGAGATACACCCACGATCAGATGATAAGAGCAGATCATTTGTAACTCTAAGAAGAGCAGTCTCAGTACTATGATACGGTCTAAATCCTGACTGGAAATTCTCACATATACCATTATTCTCTAAGAAGGAATATAATTGTGAGGATACCACCTTTTCTAGTATCTTGGACAGAAAAGGGAGATTCGAGATTGGTCTATAATTAACAAGTTCTCTGGGGTCAAGTTGTGGCTTTTTTATGAGAGGCTTAATAACAGCCAGTTTGAAGGTTTTGGGGACATATCCTAATGACAATGAGGAATTAATAATAGTCAGAAGAGGACCTATGACTTCTGGAAGCACCTCTTTTAGGAGCTTAGATGGTATAGGGTCTAACATACATGTTGTTGGTTTAGATGATTTAACAAGTTTATACAATTCTTCCTCTCCTATAGTAGAGAATGAGTGGAACTGTTCCTCAGGGGGTCTATAGTGCACTGTCTGATGTGATACTGTAGCTGACGGCTGAATGGTTGAAATTTTATCTCTAATAGTATCGATTTTAGAAGTAAAGTAGTTCATAAAGTCATTACTGTTATGGTGTTGGGAAATGTCAACACTTGTTGAGGCTTTATTTTTCGTTAATTTAGCCACTGTATTGAATAAATACCTGGGGTTATGTTTGTTTTCTTCTAAAAGAGAAGAAAAGTAATCAGATCTAGCAGTTTTTAATGCTTTTCTATAGGATATGCTACTTTCCCGCCAAGCAATACGAAATACCTCTAGTTTTGTTTTCCTCCAGCTGCGCTCCATTTTTCGGGCTGCTCTCTTTAGGGTGCGAGTATGCTCATTATACCATGGTGTCAAACTGTTTTCCTTAACCTTCCTTAAGCGTAAAGGAGCAACTGTATTTAAAGTGCTAGAAAAGAGAGAGTCCATAGTTTCTGTTACATCATCAAGTTGTTCTGAGGTTTTGGATATGCTAAGGAATTCGGATACATCAGGAAGATAACTTAAAAAGCAGTCTTTTGTGGTAGAAGTGATGGTTCTTCAATACTTGTAACAAGAAGTAGAATTTACAATTTTGGCTACATGAAGTTTACACAGAACTAAATAATGATCTGAGATATCATCACTTGGCTGAATAATTTCAACACTATCAACATCAATTCCATGTGACAGTATTAAATCTAGAGTATGATTTCGACAATGAGTAGGTCCTGAAACATGTTGTCTAACACCAATAGAGTTCAGAATGTCTATAAATGCTGATCCCAATGCATCTTTTTCATTATCGACATGGATATTAAAATCACCAACTATTAAGACTTTATCTGCAGCCAAAACTAACTCGGATGTAAAAGCACCAAACTCTTTAATAAAGTCTGTATGGTGCCCTGGTGGCCTGTATACAGTAGCCAGTACAAACATAACAGGGGATTTATCATTAACATTGGTTTCTCTGGATAGTGTTATATGAAGCACCATTACTTCAAACGAGTTATACTTGAAGCCTGCCCTCTGAGAAATCCTGAAAACGTTGTTATAAATTGAAGCAACTCCTCCTCCTCTCAGAAACCTGTTTTTGTGCATATAACTTCTAACACATTAAAAACAGTCTTACAGCATTGCAAAAACATTGTGTTTCATAAGGCATAAGCATCCTTCAGTTTGGCAAGATTTGCACTGAATATTGAATGAAACAGCTTTCTCTTATAGAGAGACGAGCTTTTGAGCAGATTTGGGCTAGATTTCACTTCATTTGAACAGAAGCAGTATTTCAACATTACTGCTCTCAGAAACCTGTTTTTGTGCATATAACTTCTAACACATTAAAAACAGTCTTACAGCATTGCAAAAACATTGTGTTTCATAAGGCATAAGCATCCTTCAGTTTGGCAAGATTTGCACTGAATATTGAATGAAACAGCTTTCTCTGATAGAGAGAAAAGCTTTTGAGCAGATTTGGGCTAGATTTCACTTCATTTGAACAGAAGCAGTATTTCAACATTACTGCTCTCAGAAACCTGTTTTTGTGCATATAACTTCTAACACATTAAAAACAGTCTTACAGCATTGCAAAAACATTGTGTTTCATAAGCCATAAGCATCCTTCAGTTTGGCAAGATTTGCACTGAATATTGAATGAAACAGCTTTCTCTAATAGAGAGAAAAGCTTTTGAGCAGATTTGGGCTAGATTTCACTTAATTTGAACAGAAGCAGTATTTCAACATTACTGCTCTCAGAAACCTGTTTTTGTGCATATAACTTCTAACACATTAAAAACAGTCTTACAGCATGGCAAAAACATTGTATTTCATAAGGCATAAGCATCCTTCAGTTTGGCAAGATTTGCACTGAATATTGAATGAAACAGCTTTCTTTGATAGACAGACAAGCTTTTGAGCAGATTTGGGCTAGATTTCACTTCATTTGAACAGAAGCATTATTTCAACATTACTGCTCTCAGAAACCTGTTTTTGTGCATATAACTTCTAACACATTAAAAACAGTCTTACAGCATTGCAAAAACATTGTATTTCATAAGGCATAAGCATCCTTCAGTTTGGCAAGATTTGCACTGAATATTGAATGAAACAGCTTTCTCTAATAGAGAGAAAAGCTTTTGAGCAGATTTCGGCTAGTTTTCACTTCATTTGAACAGAAGCAGTATTTCAACATTACTGCTCTCAGAAACCTGTTTTTGTGCATATAACTTCTAACACATTAAAAACAGTCTTACAGCATTGCAAAAAACATTGTATTTCATAAGGCATAAGCATCCTTCAGTTTGGCAAGATTTGCACTGAATATTGAATAAAACAGCTTTCTGTAATAGAGAGAAAAGCTTTTGAGCAGATTTCGGCTAGATTTCACTTCATTTGAACAGAAGCAGTATTTCAACATTACTGCTCTCAGAAACCTGTTTTTGTGCATATAACTTCTAACACATTAAAAACAGTCTTACAGCATTGCAAAAATATTGTATTTCATAAGGCATAAGCATCCTTCAGTTTGGCAAGATTTGCACTGAATATTGAATGAAACAGCTTTCTCTAATAGAGAGAAAAGCTTTTGAGCAGATTTGGGCTAGATTTCACTTCATTTGAACAGAAGCAGTATTTCAACATTACTGCTCTCAGAAACCTGTTTTTGTGCATATAACTTCTAACACATTAAAAACAGTCTTACAGTATTGCAAAAAACATTGTATTTCATAAGGCATAAGCATCCTTCAGTTTGGCAAGATTTGCACTGAATATTGAATGACACAGCTTTCTCTAATAGAGAGAAAAGCTTTTGGGCAGATTTGGGCTAGATTTCACTTCATTTGAACAGAAGCAGTATTTCAACATTACTGCTCTCAGAAACCTGTAAACTGATAATCTTGAGCATTGAAGCTCAATCATAAGATTTTGTGCATATAACTTCTAACACATTAAAAACAGTCTTACAGCATTGCAAAAACATTGTATTTCATAAGGCATAAGCATCCTTCAGTTTGGCAAGATTTGCACTGAATATTGAATGAAACAGCTTTCTCTAATAGAGAGACGAGCTTTTGAGCAGATTTGGGCTAGATTTCCCTTCATTTGAACAGAAGCAGTATTTCAACATTACTGCTCTCAGAAACCTGTTTTTGTGCATATAACTTCTAGCACATTAAAAACAGTCTTACAGCATTTCAAAAACGTCTCGGGTTACTTGACTGTAACCCTGTTCCCTGAAAAAGCGGGAACGAGATGCTGCGCTCAATAGTGCTAATGAGAACATTCTTTGTTCGACCGGTTGTGAAGCATGTGTGTCAAACACGCCAATAATTGGCTTTAAATAACCTCGGCAGGTGACGTCACTGATCATGTGCACCTGCAGGTTATAAATAGACGTGAAACGGAAACGTCCTCAGGTTACCCCTTTGTCTGAAGAGACGTCCGGACACGTCGACAGTGCGGCATTGAGGCGCAGCATCTCGTTCCCGCTTTTTCAGGGAACAGGGTTACAGTCAAGTAACCCGAGACGTTCCCTTTCAAAAGCTACACTCGATGCTGCGCTCAATAGCGCTAATGGGAACGAGAATACCAACGCCGCCGCACTGTAAGTGTCTGGACCCCCAAGGTTGTGTAGTGTGTGCGCACAAACATCGAAGAGGTCTCAGACATGACCCATGTGGATGTGGACTCAAGGGCATGCGAGCCCGGAGTACCATCGACATCCAAACTATAGAATCTGACAAATGTGTGCGGAAAGGGCCGACATGCCGCATCACACACTTGCTGCAAGGGCGCACCTCAAGCCATTGAAGATGCAACCCAACTGGTGAAATGGGCACTACCTCCTAGAGGCGAAGTGTGACCACGCGCCTCGTAGGCTAGGGCAATATCAACCCTCACCCAATGTGAAACTGCTTGCCTGGTGGCAGCCGCACCCTTGACTGCGGCTCCCATGGCATATGAAAAGCTGCTCTGACTTACGCCACTGGCTAGTGCGGTGGAAGTAAATCTGAAGAGCACATACTGGACACGGTAAGTGAAGTCTCTTCTGTTCCGGTGTTGTAAATGGCGGAGGACAGGAGACTTTGGAAATTAGTAAGATGGACATCCAAACTATAGAATCTGACAAATGTGTGCGGAAAGGACCAACCTGCCGCATCACACACTTGCTGCCAGGGCGCACCTCAAGCCATTGAAGATGCAACCCAACTGGTGAAATGGGCACTACCTCCTAGAGGCGAAGTGTGACCACGCGCCTCGTAGGCTAGGACAATAGCAACCCTCACCCAATGTGAAACTGTTTGCCTGGTGGCAGCCGCACCCCTGACTGCGGCTCCCACGGCATATGAAAAGCTGCTCTGACTTACGCCACTGGCTAGTGCGGTGGAAGTAAATCTGAAGAGCACATACTGGACACAGTAAGTGAAGTCTCTTCTGCTCCAGTGTTGTAGATGGCGGAGGACAGGAGACTTTGGAAATTAGTAGGATGAAGATCCAAACTATAGAACCTGACAAATGTGTGCGGAAAGGACCAACCTGCCGCATCATACACTTGAGCAGGAACATCCCTCACCCAATGTGAAACTGTTTGCCTGGAGGCAGCCGCCCCCCCCCCCCCCCCGGTTGCGGCTCCCATGGCACATGAAAAGCTGCTCTGACTTACGGCACTGGCAAGTGAGCTGGGTCTGCATGCTGTGTCATGCACCAGCCCTCAAAAACACTCCATATAAGGGCATAAGTTCTTCTAGTGGAGGGAGGAAAGGCTTAAAGACGCAGTCTGGGCCACGCATGGGCCATAGCGTCCAGACCCAGGGGAGCTGGATGAGTCAGAGATGTAGAGGGGACATTGTGTGAGGTCCACTTCAGCTACTTGAAATCTTTCTCAGATTTGACTACTTAGGGGTGGAGTTCCATTTCCCGTGTTTCACAGCTTGTCTGGACAGCAAGTCTGCTCCCACATTCATATGCCCAGGAATGTAAATCGCCCTGAGGGACAGGAACTTTTCCTGTGCCCAAAGCAGAACCTGGAGCGCTAACTCGTCTGAGCGGCGCGACTGCAGTCTGCCCTGGCGATTTATGTAAGAGACTACAGATGTGTTGTCCACCCGCACTAGGACATGGTAGCCTCTCAACTGCTGGAGGAAGTATTTCAGGGCCAGAAATACAGTCTTCATTTCGAGGCAATTGATGTGCCAATTCGAGAAGATGACCTCTCCAGATCCCTTGGGCTGGACAGCCAACTAAGGCCGCTCCCCAGCCCATGAGGGAAGCGTCTGTCATTAGCATCTTGCGATGACAACACGGACCTAGAGTGGGACCCAAAGTCAGAAACCGGGGTCTGAACCACATAGATAGGGTACGAAGCCCCTGGCGCGTAACCCTTAATTGCCACTGGGGATTGGCCCTTGGATGAAATCCCCTGGCTCTGAGCCACAACTGAAATGGTCTCATGTGCAGGAGGCCCAAAGGTATCACCGTGGATGCAGCTGCCATGAGACCTAAATCCTTCTGAAAGTGATAAACAGTGACTTTCTGGCCTAGCTTGATGTTCTTTAGGGTGTTTAGAATGGATTTGATGCATGCAGGAGACAGTTGTGCCTGCGTTATGATCGAATCATAATACCACACCCAAATACGTTGTCCTCTGAGCCGGAGAGAGAACGCTTTTCTTGGCGTTGAGTCTCAACCCCAGAGATTCGAGATGAGCTAGGACGACATGCTGATGTCGAAGCGCAAGCTCTTGAGACTGGGTCAAATTCAGCCAGTTGTTTATATACATTTTAAATGTGGATGCCCTGGAGTCGTAGAGGAGCCAGAGCTGCATCCATGAATTTCGTATAAGTGCGGGATAACAAAGCTAGGCCAAATGGAAGAACCTGACACTGGTAAGCTTCGCCCCCGAAAGCGAACCTCAGGAACCTCCTGAGTTGTGGCAATATTTCAAAATGAAAATACTCGTCCATAGATCTATGATTGGACGCAGCCCCCCGTATTTCTCTGGGAATCAAGAAATACAGACTGTAGTAGCCTGACTCTCTGTCTGGAAGGGGAACACATTCTATGGCCCCTTTAACCAGGAGAGTCTGTGATTCCTGTGTCAACAGATATGCACATGCCGGTTTCACAGAGGTGGAGAGCACGCTGTTGAAACGCAGAAGACGATGTGCAAATTGGATCATGTAGCCCTTCACTACAGTTCTTTCGACTCATGGGGAGATATTTGGCAGTAGCTTCCGCGCTGCTAGCTTCTCCAAAAAGGGCACTAATTGTGACACTTTGTTAGTTGGGGGGGGGGATTGGGGGGGGTTTAAGACGTCTGGTGTCCTGAAACATGGCAGGAAGCAACAGAGCATGTATCATTTCACTGGAGGCCACTGCCCCCCGAAACACCGGTGGTGGCGGAGGTTGGTCAGTGATCCCCTAAGGGTGCCAGGGAAGAGCTTTATACTTTTGATGGAATTTTCCAGGGCACTCCCTGAGGGGACACACCCTTTGTCCTGGGCACAGCTTAAGGCCCTTGACTCAGATTTATTATTATTTTTTAATCAGCCTGATACGCCTGCAGAACCTATGGTGTGCAGGGCAGTACTAGTCTGACCCACAGCATGAAATGCGTTCCATCCAAGTGCAGATGCTGCTGCAGTACGTGGCTTGGCATGAAACAATTGCTGTCTTTTCATATATATATTTTATATATATTTCTGTTTTATTCATCATCATAATCATCATCATTTATTTATATTTCTATTCAAATGATGTTGCTCCAGTAGGGGAGAGATAGCAGCTAGCGTCTCTCTGACCTATGAATCATAATGTACAAATTTTAATTTTAAGGCTTTAATCTGGTCACTGCACGAGGCACCACCTAGTACCTCCTCATGTGCTTATAATCGCGAGAGGAGCGCTAGGAGAGAGCACTAGGAGAGAGCACTCTCAATGTCCATTTCAACAAAAGCTAGAGCTACAGCAGCCTCTGCCCAATCCGAAGAAGTGCCTGGGCACGCTTCGGAGGTGGGCGCGAGAACCGTTTGATCTTCCAGATCGGAGCGCGATCTTAATGAGTGGGAAGCAGCTCGTCCCTCGTGAGAGCAAGGAGCATAACACGGATAGGAAGTGAACCGCGTTGCTTACAACTGCCACTCTAGAACGCGAAATCAGCCTTTTTTTTTTTTTTACAATAAACATGCGATTTCTCTTCAGAGATCGGCCATGGAGAGCGAGGCACACATCTCATAAATAATCAGCAAGAATAGCTAGAACTTTCTTTCTCCTTTTTTTTTTTTTTTTTTTATAACTCTCAACATACTTCCTTTTAAACTAATACTTTCATCAGCATGACACACACACACAATGCGGTCTCTGAAGACAAAGAAACCTGAGGACGTTTCCGTTTCACGTCTATTTATAACCTGCAGGTGCACATGATCAGTGACGTCACCTGCCGAGGTTATTTAAAGCCAATTATTGGCGTGTTTGACACACATGCTTCACAACCGGTCGAACAAAGAATGTTCTCATTAGCGCTATTGAGCGCAGCATCGAGTGTAGCTTTTGAAAGGGAACATTGTATTTCATAAGGCATAAGCATCCTTCAGTTTGGCAAGATTTGCACTGAATATTGAATGAAACAGCTTTCTCTAATAGAGAGAAAAGCTTTTGAGCAGATTTGGGCTAGATTTCACTTCATTTGAACAGAAGCAGTATTTCAACATTACTGCTCTCAGAAACCTGTAAACTGATAATCTTGAGCATTGAAGCTCAAACATAAGATTTTGTGCATATAACTTCTAACACATTAAAAACAGTCTTACAGCATTGCAAAAACATTGTATTTCATAAGGCATAAGCATCCTTCAGTTTGGCAAGATTTGCACTAAATATTGAATGAAACAGCTTTCTCTAATAGAGAGAAAAGCTTTTGAGCATATTTCTGCTAGATTTCACTTCATTTGAATAGAAGCAGTATTTCAACATTACTGCTCTCAGAAACCTGTTTTTGTGCATATAACTTCTAAAACATTAAAAACAGTCTTACAGCATTGCAAAAACATTGTATTTCATAAGGCATAAGCATTCTTCAGTTTGGCAAGATTTGCACTGAATATTGAATGAAACAGCTTTCTCTAATAGAGAGAAAAGCTTTGGAGCAGATTTGGGCTAGATTTCACTTCATTTGAAAGGAAGCAGTATTTCAACATTACTGCTCTCAGAAACATGTAAACTGATAATCTTGAGCATTGAAGCTCAATCATAAGATTTCATGCATATAACTTATAACACATTAAAAACAGTCTTACAGCATTGCAAAAACATTGTATTTCATAAGGCATAAGCATCCTTCAGTTTGGCAAGATTTGCACTGAATATTGAATGAAACAGCTTTCTCAAATAGAGAGACAAGCTTTTGAGCAGATTTGGGCTAGATTTCACTTCATTGGAACAGAAGCAGTATTTCAACATTACTGCTCTCAGAAACCTGTTTTTGTGCATATAACTTCTAACACATTAAAAACAGTCTTACATCATTGCAAAAACATTGTATTTCATAAGGCATAAGCATCCTTCAGTTTGGCAAGATTTGCACTGAATATTGAATGAAACAGCTTTCTCTAATAGAGAGAAAAGCTTTTGAGCAGATTTGGGCTAGATTTCACTTCATTTGAACAGAAGCAGTATTTCAACATTACTGCTCTCAGAAACCTGTAAACTGATAATCTTGAGCATTGAAGCTCAATCATAAGATTTTGTGCATATAACTTCTAACACATTAAAAACAGTCTTACAGCATTGCAAAAACATTGTATTTCATAAGGCATAAGCATCCTTCAGTTTGGCAAGATTTGCACTGAATATTGAATGAAACAGCTTTCTCTAATAGAGAGAAAAGCTTTTGAGCAGATTTCGGCCAGATTTCACTTCATTTGAACAGAAGCATTATTTCAACATTACTGCTCTCAGAAACCTGTTTTTGTGCATATAACTTCTAACACATTAAAAACAGTCTTACAGCATTGCAAAAACATTGTATTTCATAAGGCATAAGCATCCTTCAGTTTGGCAAGATTTGCACTGAATATTGAATGAAACAGCTTTCTCTAATAGAGAGAAAAGCTTTTGAGCAGATTTCGGCTAGTTTTCACTTCATTTGAACAGAAGCAGTATTTCAACATTACTGCTCTCAGAAACCTGTTTTTGTGCATATAACTTCTAACACATTAAAAACAGTCTTACAGCATTGCAAAACACATTGTATTTCATAAGGCATAAGCATCCTTCAGTTTGGCGAGATTTGCACTGAATATTGAATGAAACAGCTTTCTCTAATAGAGAGAAAAGCTTTTGAGCAGATTTGGGCTAGATTTCACTTCATTTGAACAGAAGCAGTATTTCAACATTACTGCTCTCAGAAACCTGTTTTTGTGCATATAACTTCTAACACATTAAAAACAGTCTTACAGCATAGCAAAAACATTGTATTTCATAAGGCATAAGCATCCTTCAGTTTGTCAAGATTTGCACTGAATATTGAATGAAACAGCTTTCTCTAATAGAGAGAAAAGCTTTTGAGCAGATTTGGGCTAGATTTCACTTCATTTGAACAGAAGCAGTATTTCAACATTTACTGCTCTCAGAAACCTGTTTTTGTGCATATAACTTCTAACACATTAAAAACAGTCTTACAGCATTGCAAAAACATTGTATTTCATAAGGCATAAGCATCCTTCAGTTTGGCAAGATTTGCACTGAATATTGAATGAAACAGCTTTCTCTAATAGAGAGAAAAGCTTTTGAGCAGATTTCGGCTAGTTTTCACTTCATTTGAACAGAAGCAGTATTTCAACATTACTGCTCTCAGAAACCTGTTTTTGTGCATATAACTTCTAACACATTAAAAACAGTCTTACAGCATTGCAAAACACATTGTATTTCATAAGGCATAAGCATCCTTCAGTTTGGCGAGATTTGCACTGAATATTGAATGAAACAGCTTTCTCTAATAGAGAGAAAAGCTTTTGAGCAGATTTGGGCTAGATTTCACTTCATTTGAACAGAAGCAGTATTTCAACATTACTGCTCTCAGAAACCTGTTTTTGTGCATATATATTCTAACACATTAAAAACAGTCTTACAGCATTGCAAAAACATTGTATTTCATAAGGCATAAGCATCCTTCAGTTTGGCTAGATTTGCACTGAATATTGAATGAAACAGCTTTCTCTAATAGAGAGAAAAGCTTTTGAGCAGATTTCGGCTAGTTTTCACTTCATTTGAACAGAAGCAGTATTTCAACATTACTGCTCTCAGAAACCTGTTTTTGTGCATATAACTTCTAACACATTAAAAACAGTCTTACAGCATAGCAAAAACATTGTATTTCATAAGGCATAAGCATCCTTCAGTTTGGCAAGATTTGCACTGAATATTGAATGAAACAGCTTTCTCTAATAGAGAGACGAGCTTTTGAGCAGATTTGGGCTAGATTTCCCTTCATTTGAACAGAAGCAGTATTTCAACATTACTGCTCTCAGAAACCTGTTTTTGTGCATATAACTTCTAGCACATTAAAAACAGTCTTACAGCATTGCAAAAACATTCTATTTCATAAGGCATAAGCATCCTTCAGTTTGGCAAGATTTGCACTGAATATTGAATGAAACAGCTTTCTCTAATAGAGAGAAAAGCTTTTGAGCAGATTTGGGCTAGATTTCACTTCATTTGAACAGAAGCAGTATTTCAACATTACTGCTCTCAGAAACCTGTAAACTGATAATCTTGAGCATTGAAGCTCAAACATAAGAATTTGTGCATATAACTTCTAACACATTAAAAACAGTCTTACAGCATTGCAAAAACATTGTATTTCATAAGGCATAAGCATCCTTCAGTTTGGCAAGATTTGCACTAAATATTGAATGAAACAGCTTTCTCTAATAGAGAGAAAAGCTTTTGAGCAGATTTCTGCTAGATTTCACTTCATTTGAATAGAAGCAGTATTTCAACATTACTGCTCTCAGAAACCTGTTTTTGTGCATATAACTTCTAACACATTAAAAACAGTCTTACAGCATTGCAAAAACATTGTATTTCATAAGGCATAAGCATTCTTCAGTTTGGCAAGATTTGCACTGAATATTGAATGAAACAGCTTTCTCTAATAGAGAGAAAAGCTTTTGAGCAGATTTGGGCTAGATTTCACTTCATTTGAAAGGAAGCAGTATTTCAACATTACTGCTCTCAGAAACCTGTAAACTGATAATCTTGAGCATTGAAGCTCAATCATAAGATTTCGTGCATATAACTTATAACACATTAAAAACAGTCTTACAGCATTGCAAAAACATTGTATTTCATAAGGCATAAGCATCCTTCAGTTTGGCAAGATTTGCACTGAATATTGAATGAAACAGCTTTCTCTAATAGAGAGAAAAGCTTTTGAGCAGATTTGGGCTAGATTTCACTTCATTTGAACAGAAGCAGTATTTCAACATTACTGCTTTCAGAAACCTGTTTTTGTGCATATAACTTCTAACACATTAAAAACAGTCTTACAGCATTGCAAAAAACATTGTATTTCATAAGGCATAAGCATCCTTCAGTTTGGCAAGATTTGCACTGAATATTGAATGAAACAGCTTTCTCTAATAGAGAGAAAAGCTTTTGAGCAGATTTGGGCTAGATTTCACTTCATTTGAACAGAAGCAGTATTTCAACATTACTGCTCTCAGAAACCTGTAAACTGATAATCTTGAGCATTGAAGCTCAATCATAAGATTTTGTGCATATAACTTCTAACACATTAAAAACAGTCTTACAGCATTGCAAAAACATTGTATTTCATAAGGCATAAGCATCCTTCAGTTTGGCAAGATTTGCACTGAATATTGAATGAAACAGCTTTCTCTAATAGAGAGAAAAGCTTTTGAGCAGATTTCGGCTAGTTTTCACTTCATTTGAACAGAAGCAGTATTTCAACATTACTGCTCTCAGAAACCTGTTTTTGTGCATATAACTTCTAACACATTAAAAACAGTCTTACAGCATTGCAAAAAACATTGTATTTCATAAGGCATAAGCATCCTTCAGTTTGGCAAGATTTGCACTGAATATTGAATGAAACAGCTTTCTCTAATAGAGAGAAAAGCTTTTGAGCAGATTTCGGCTAGTTTTCACTTCATTTGAACAGAAGCAGTATTTCAACATTACTGCTCTCAGAAACCTGTTTTTGTGCATATAACTTCTAACACATTAAAAACAGTCTTACAGCATAGCAAAAACATTGTATTTCATAAGGCATAAGCATCCTTCAGATAGGCAAGAATTGCACTGAATATTGAATGAAACAGCTTTCTCTAATAGAGAGAAAAGCTTTTGAGCAGATTTGGGCTAGATTTCACTTCATTTGAACAGAAGCAGTATTTCAACATTTACTGCTCTCAGAAACCTGTTTTTGTGCATATAACTTCTAACACATTAAAAACAGTCTTACAGCATTGCAAAAACATTGTATTTCATAAGGCATAAGCATCCTTCAGTTTGGCAAGATTTGCACTGAATATTGAATGAAACAGCTTTCTCTAATAGAGAGAAAAGCTTTTGAGCAGATTTCGGCCAGATTTCACTTCATTTGAACAGAAGCAGTATTTCAACATTACTGCTCTCAGAAACCTGTTTTTGTGCATATAACTTCTAACACATTAAAAACAGTCTTACAGCATTGCAAAAACATTGTATTTCATAAGGCATAAGCATCCTTCAGTTTGGCTAGATTTGCACTGAATATTGAATGAAACAGCTTTCTCTAATAGAGAGAAAAGCTTTTGAGCAGATTTCGGCTAGTTTTCACTTCATATGAACAGAAGCAGTATTTCAACATTACTGCTCTCAGAAACCTGTTTTTGTGCATATAACTTCTAACACATTAAAAACAGTCTTACAGCATAGCAAAAACATTGTATTTCATAAGGCATAAGCATCCTTCAGTTTGGCAAGATTTGCACTGAATATTGAATGAAACAGCTTTCTCTAATAGAGAGACGAGCTTTTGAGCAGATTTGGGCTAGATTTCCCTTCATTTGAACAGAAGCAGTATTTCAACATTACTGCTCTCAGAAACCTGTTTTTGTGCATATAACTTCTAGCACATTAAAAACAGTCTTACAGCATTGCAAAAACATTGTATTTCATAAGGCATAAGCATCCTTCAGTTTGGCAAGATTTGCACTGAATATTGAATGAAACAGCTTTCTCTAATAGAGAGAAAAGCTTTTGAGCAGATTTGGGCTAGATTTCACTTCATTTAAACAGAAGCAGTATTTCAACATTACTGCTCTCAGAAACCTGTAAACTGATAATCTTGAGCATTGAAGCTCAAACATAAGATTTTGTGCATATAACTTCTAACACATTAAAAACAGTCTTACAGCATTGCAAAAACATTGTATTTCATAAAGCATAAGCATCCTTCAGTTTGGCAAGATTTGCACTAAATATTGAATGAAACAGCTTTCTCTAATAGAGAGAAAAGCTTTTGAGCAGATTTCTGCTAGATTTCACTTCATTTGAATAGAAGCAGTATTTCAACATTACTGCTCTCAGAAACCTGTTTTTGTGCATATAACTTCTAACACATTAAAAACAGTCTTACAGCATTGCAAAAACATTGTATTTCATAAGGCATAAGCATTCTTCAGTTTGGCAACATTTGCACTGAATATTGAATGAAACAGCTTTCTCTAATAGAGAGAAAAGCTTTTGAGCAGATTTGGGCTAGATTTCACTTCATTTGAACAGAAGCAGTATTTCAACATTACTGCTCTCAGAAACCTGTTTTTGTGCATATATATTCTAACACATTAAAAACAGTCTTACAGCATAGCAAAAACATTGTATTTCATAAGGCATAAGCATCCTTCAGTTTGGCAAGATTTGCACTGAATATTGAATGAAACAGCTTTCTCTAATAGAGAGACGAGCTTTTGAGCAGATTTGGGCTAGATTTCCCTTCATTTGAACAGAAGCAGTATTTCAACATTACTGCTCTCAGAAACCTGTAAACTGATAATCTTGAGCATTGAAGCTCAAACATAAGAATTTGTGCATATAACTTCTAACACATTAAAAACAGTCTTACAGCATTGCAAAAACATTGTATTTCATAAGGCATAAGCATCCTTCAGTTTGGCAAGATTTGCACTGAATATTGAATGAAACAGCTTTCTCTAATAGAGAGAAAAGCTTTTGAGCAGATTTGGGCTAGATTTCACTTCATTTGAACAGAAGCAGTATTTCAACATTACTGCTCTCAGAAACCTGTAAACTGATAATCTTGAGCATTGAAGCTCAAACATAAGAATTTGTGCATATAACTTCTAACACATTAAAAACAGTCTTACAGCATTGCAAAAACATTGTATTTCATAAGGCATAAGCATCCTTCAGTTTGGCAAGATTTGCACTGAATATTGAATGAAACAGCTTTCTCTAATAGAGAGAAAAGCTTTTGAGCAGATTTGGGCTAGATTTCACTTCATTTGGACAGAAGCAGTATTTCAACATTACTGCTCTCAGAAACCTGTTTTTGTGCATATAACTTCTAACACATTAAAAACAGTCTTACAGCATTGCAAAAAACATTGTATTTCATAAGGCATAAGCATCCTTCAGTTTGGCAAGATTTGCACTGAATATTGAATGAAACAGCTTTCTCTAATAGAGAGAAAAGCTTTTGAGCAGATTTGGGCTAGATTTCACTTCATTTGAACAGAAGCAGTATTTCAACATTACTGCTCTCAGAAACCTGTAAACTGATAATCTTGAGCATTGAAGCTCAATCATAAGATTTTGTGCATATAACTTCTAACACATTAAAAACAGTCTTACAGCATTGCAAAAACATTGTATTTCATAAGGCATAAGCATCCTTCAGTTTGGCAAGATTTGCACTGAATATTGAATGAAACAGCTTTCTCTAATAGAGAGAAAAGCTTTTGAGCAGATTTCGGCTAGTTTTCACTTCATTTGAACAGAAGCAGTATTTCAACATTACTGCTCTCAGAAACCTGTTTTTGTGCATATAACTTCTAACACATTAAAAACAGTCTTACAGCATAGCAAAAACATTGTATTTCATAAGGCATAAGCATCCTTCAGTTTGGCGAGATTTGCACTGAATATTGAATGAAACAGCTTTCTCTAATAGAGAGAAAAGATTTTGAGCAGATTTGGGCTAGATTTCACTTCATTTGAACAGAAGCAGTATTTCAACATTACTGCTCTCAGAAACCTGTAAACTGATAATCTTGAGCATTGAAGCTCAATCATAAGATTTTGTGCATATAACTTCTAACACATTAAAAACAGTCTTACAGCATTGCAAAAACATTGTATTTCATAAGGCATAAGCATCCTTCAGTTTGGCAAGATTTGCACTGAATATTGAATGAAACAGCTTTCTCTAATAGAGAGAAAAGCTTTTGAGCAGATTTCGGCTAGTTTTCACTTCATTTGAACAGAAGCAGTATTTCAACATTACTGCTCTCAGAAACCTGTTTTTGTGCATATAACTTCTAACACATTAAAAACAGTCTTACAGCATAGCAAAAACATTGTATTTCATAAGGCATAAGCATCCTTCAGTTTGGCGAGATTTGCACTGAATATTGAATGAAACAGCTTTCTCTAATAGAGAGAAAAGATTTTGAGCAGATTTGGGCTAGATTTCACTTCATTTGAACAGAAGCAGTATTTCAACATTACTGCTCTCAGAAACCTGTAAACTGATAATCTTGAGCATTGAAGCTCAATCATAAGATTTTGTGCATATAACTTCTAACACATTAAAAACAGTCTTACAGCATTGCAAAAACATTGTATTTCATAAGGCATAAGCATCCTTCAGTTTGGCAAGATTTGCACTGAATATTGAATGAAACAGCTTTCTCTAATAGAGAGAAAAGCTTTTGAGCAGATTTGGGCTAGATTTCACTTCATTTGAACAGAAGCAGTATTTCAACATTACTGCTCTCAGAAACCTGTTTTTGTGCATATAACTTCTAACACATTAAAAACAGTCTTACAGCATTGCAAAAACATTGTATTTCATAAGGCATAAGCATCCTTCAGTTTGGCAAGATTTGCACTGAATATTGAATGAAACAGCTTTCTCTAATAGAGAGAAAAGCTTTTGAGCAGATTTCGGCCAGATTTCACTTCATTTGAACAGAAGCAGTATTTCAACATTACTGCTCTCAGAAACCTGTTTTTGTGCATATATATTCTAACACATTAAAAACAGTCTTACAGCATTGCAAAAACATTGTATTTCATAAGGCATAAGCATCCTTCAGTTTGGCTAGATTTGCACTGAATATTGAATGAAACAGCTTTCTCTAATAGAGAGAAAAGCTTTTGAGCAGATTTCGGCTAGTTTTCACTTCATTTGAACAGAAGCAGTATTTCAACATTACTGCTCTCAGAAACCTGTTTTTGTGCATATAACTTCTAACACATTAAAAACAGTCTTACAGCATAGCAAAAACATTGTATTTCATAAGGCATAAGCATCCTTCAGTTTGGCAAGATTTGCACTGAATATTGAATGAAACAGCTTTCTCTAATAGAGAGACGAGCTTTTGAGCAGATTTGGGCTAGATTTCCCTTCATTTGAACAGAAGCAGTATTTCAACATTACTGCTCTCAGAAACCTGTTTTTGTGCATATAACTTCTAGCACATTAAAAACAGTCTTACAGCATTGCAAAAACATTGTATTTCATAAGGCATAAGCATCCTTCAGTTTGGCAAGATTTGCACTGAATATTGAATGAAACAGCTTTCTCTAATAGAGAGAAAAGATTTTGAGCAGATTTGGGCTAGATTTCACTTCATTTGAACAGAAGCAGTATTTCAACATTACTGCTCTCAGAAACCTGTAAACTGATAATCTTGAGCATTGAAGCTCAATCATAAGATTTTGTGCATATAACTTCTAACACATTAAAAACAGTCTTACAGCATTGCAAAAACATTGTATTTCATAAGGCATAAGCATCCTTCAGTTTGGCAAGATTTGCACTGAATATTGAATGAAACAGCTTTCTCTAATAGAGAGAAAAGCTTTTGAGCAGATTTGGGCTAGATTTCACTTCATTTGAACAGAAGCAGTATTTCAACATTACTGCTCTCAGAAACCTGTTTTTGTGCATATAACTTCTAACACATTAAAAACAGTCTTACAGCATTGCAAAAACATTGTATTTCATAAGGCATAAGCATCCTTCAGTTTGGCAAGATTTGCACTGAATATTGAATGAAACAGCTTTCTCTAATAGAGAGAAAAGCTTTTGAGCAGATTTCGGCCAGATTTCACTTCATTTGAACAGAAGCAGTATTTCAACATTACTGCTCTCAGAAACCTGTTTTTGTGCATATATATTCTAACACATTAAAAACAGTCTTACAGCATTGCAAAAACATTGTATTTCATAAGGCATAAGCATCCTTCAGTTTGGCTAGATTTGCACTGAATATTGAATGAAACAGCTTTCTCTAATAGAGAGAAAAGCTTTTGAGCAGATTTCGGCTAGTTTTCACTTCATTTGAACAGAAGCAGTATTTCAACATTACTGCTCTCAGAAACCTGTTTTTGTGCATATAACTTCTAACACATTAAAAACAGTCTTACAGCATAGCAAAAACATTGTATTTCATAAGGCATAAGCATCCTTCAGTTTGGCAAGATTTGCACTGAATATTGAATGAAACAGCTTTCTCTAATAGAGAGACGAGCTTTTGAGCAGATTTGGGCTAGATTTCCCTTCATTTGAACAGAAGCAGTATTTCAACATTACTGCTCTCAGAAACCTGTTTTTGTGCATATAACTTCTAGCACATTAAAAACAGTCTTACAGCATTGCAAAAACATTGTATTTCATAAGGCATAAGCATCCTTCAGTTTGGCAAGATTTGCACTGAATATTGAATGAAACAGCTTTCTCTAATAGAGAGAAAAGCTTTTGAGCAGATTTGGGCTAGATTTCACTTCATTTGAACAGAAGCAGTATTTCAACATTACTGCTCTCAGAAACCTGTAAACTGATAATCTTGAGCATTGAAGCTCAAACATAAGATTTTGTGCATATAACTTCTAACACATTAAAAACAGTCTTACAGCATTGCAAAAACATTGTATTTCATAAAGCATAAGCATCCTTCAGTTTGGCAAGATTTGCACTAAATATTGAATGAAACAGCTTTCTCTAATAGAGAGAAAAGCTTTTGAGCAGATTTCTGCTAGATTTCACTTCATTTGAATAGAAGCAGTATTTCAACATTACTGCTCTCAGAAACCTGTTTTTGTGCATATAACTTCTAACACATTAAAAACAGTCTTACAGCATTGCAAAAACATTGTATTTCATAAGGCATAAGCATTCTTCAGTTTGGCAACATTTGCACTGAATATTGAATGAAACAGCTTTCTCTAATAGAGAGAAAAGCTTTTGAGCAGATTTGGGCTAGATTTCACTTCATTTGAACAGAAGCAGTATTTCAACATTACTGCTCTCAGAAACCTGTTTTTGTGCATATATATTCTAACACATTAAAAACAGTCTTACAGCATAGCAAAAACATTGTATTTCATAAGGCATAAGCATCCTTCAGTTTGGCAAGATTTGCACTGAATATTGAATGAAACAGCTTTCTCTAATAGAGAGACGAGCTTTTGAGCAGATTTGGGCTAGATTTCCCTTCATTTGAACAGAAGCAGTATTTCAACATTACTGCTCTCAGAAACCTGTTTTTGTGCATATAACTTCTAGCACATTAAAAACAGTCTTACAGCATTGCAAAAACATTGTATTTCATAAGGCATAAGCATCCTTCAGTTTGGCAAGATTTGCACTGAATATTGAATGAAACAGCTTTCTCTAATAGAGAGAAAAGCTTTTGAGCAGATTTGGGCTAGATTTCACTTCATTTGAACAGAAGCAGTATTTCAACATTACTGCTCTCAGAAACCTGTAAACTGATAATCTTGAGCATTGAAGCTCAAACATAAGAATTTGTGCATATAACTTCTAACACATTAAAAACAGTCTTACAGCATTGCAAAAACATTGTATTTCATAAGGCATAAGCATCCTTCAGTTTGGCAAGATTTGCACTGAATATTGAATGAAACAGCTTTCTCTAATAGAGAGAAAAGCTTTTGAGCAGATTTGGGCTAGATTTCACTTCATTTGGACAGAAGCAGTATTTCAACATTACTGCTCTCAGAAACCTGTTTTTGTGCATATAACTTCTAACACATTAAAAACAGTCTTACAGCATTGCAAAAAACATTGTATTTCATAAGGCATAAGCATCCTTCAGTTTGGCAAGATTTGCACTGAATATTGAATGAAACAGCTTTCTCTAATAGAGAGAAAAGCTTTTGAGCAGATTTGGGCTAGATTTCACTTCATTTGAACAGAAGCAGTATTTCAACATTACTGCTCTCAGAACCTGTAAACTGATAATCTTGAGCATTGAAGCTCAATCATAAGATTTTGTGCATATAACTTCTAACACATTAAAAACAGTCTTACAGCATTGCAAAAACATTGTATTTCATAAGGCATAAGCATCCTTCAGTTTGGCAAGATTTGCACTGAATATTGAATGAAACAGCTTTCTCTAATAGAGAGAAAAGCTTTTGAGCAGATTTCGGCTAGTTTTCACTTCATTTGAACAGAAGCAGTATTTCAACATTACTGCTCTCAGAAACCTTTTTTTGTGCATATAACTTCTAACACATTAAAAACAGTCTTACAGCATAGCAAAAACATTGTATTTCATAAGGCATAAGCATCCTTCAGTTTGGCGAGATTTGCACTGAATATTGAATGAAACAGCTTTCTCTAATAGAGAGAAAAGATTTTGAGCAGATTTGGGCTAGATTTCACTTCATTTGAACAGAAGCAGTATTTCAACATTTACTGCTCTCAGAAACCTGTTTTTGTGCATATAACTTCTAACACATTAAAAACAGTCTTACAGCATTGCAAAAACATTGTATTTCATAAGGCATAAGCATCCTTCAGTTTGGCAAGATTTGCACTGAATATTGAATGAAACAGCTTTCTCTAATAGAGAGAAAAGCTTTTGAGCAGATTTTCGGCCAGATTTCACTTCATTTGAACAGAAGCAGTATTTCAACATTACTGCTCTCAGAAACCTGTTTTTGTGCATATATATTCTAACACATTAAAAACAGTCTTACAGCATTGCAAAAACATTGTATTTCATAAGGCACAAGCATCCTTCAGTTTGGCTAGATTTGCACTGAATATTGAATGAAACAGCTTTCTCTAATAGAGAGAAAAGCTTTTGAGCAGATTTCGGCTAGTTTTCACTTCATTTGAACAGAAGCAGTATTTCAACATTACTGCTCTCAGAAACCTGTTTTTGTGCATATAACTTCTAACACATTAAAAACAGTCTTACAGCATAGCAAAAACATTGTATTTCATAAGGCATAAGCATCCTTCAGTTTGGCAAGATTTGCACTGAATATTGAATGAAACAGCTTTCTCTAATAGAGAGAAAAGCTTTTGAGCAGATTTGGGCTAGATTTCACTTCATTTGAACAGAAGCAGTATTTCAACATTACTGCTCTCAGAAACCTGTTTTTGTGCATATAACTTCTAACACATTAAAAACAGTCTTACAGCATTGCAAAAAACATTGTATTTCATAATGCATAAGCATCCTTCAGTTTGGCAAGATTTGCACTGAATATTGAATGAAACAGCTTTCTCTAATAGAGAGAAAAGCTTTTGAGCAGATTTGGGCTAGATTTCACTTCATTTGAACAGAAGCAGTATTTCAACATTACTGCTCTCAGAAACCTGTAAACTGATAATCTTGAGCATTGAAGCTCAATCATAAGATTTTGTGCATATAACTTCTAACACATTAAAAACAGTCTTACAGCATTGCAAAAACATTGTATTTCATAAGGCATAAGCATCCTTCAGTTTGGCAAGATTTGCACTGAATATTGAATGAAACAGCTTTCTCTAATAGAGAGAAAAGCTTTTGAGCAGATTTGGGCTAGTTTTCACTTCATTTGAACAGAAGCAGTATTTTAACATTACTGCTCTCAGAAACCTGTTTTTGTGCATATAACTTCTAACACATTAAAAACAGTCTTACAGCATTGCAAAACACATTGTATTTCATAAGGCATAAACATCCTTCAGTTTGGCGAGATTTGCACTGAATATTGAATGAAACAGCTTTCTCTAATAGAGAGAAAAGCTTTTGAGCAGATTTGGGCTAGATTTCACTTCATTTGAACAGAAGCAGTATTTCAACATTACTGCTCTCAGAAACCTGTTTTTGTGCATATAACTTCTAACACATTAAAAACAGTCTTACAGCATTGCAAAAACATTGTATTTCATAAGGCATAAGCATCCTTCAGTTTGGCAAGATTTGCACTGAATATTGAATGAAACAGCTTTCTCTAATAGAGAGAAAAGCTTTTGAGCAGATTTGGGCTAGATTTCACTTCATTTGAACAGATGCAGTATTTCAACATTACTGCTCTCAGAAACCTGTTTTTGTGCATATAACTTCTAACACATTAAAAACAGTCTTACAGCATAGCAAAAACATTGTATTTCATAAGGCATAAGCATCCTTCAGTTTGGCAAGATTTGCACTGAATATTGAAAGAAACAGCTTTCTCTAATAGAGAGACGAGCTTTTGAGCAGATTTGGGCTAGATTTCCCTTCATTTGAACAGAAGCAGTATTTCAACATTACTGCTCTCAGAAACCTGTTTTTGTGCATATAACTTCTAACACATTAAAAACAGTCTTACAGCATTGCAAAAAACATTGTATTTCATAAGGCATAAGCATCCTTCAGTTTGGCAAGATTTGCACTGAATATTGAATGAAACAGCTTTCTCTAATAGAGAGAAAAGCTTTTGAGCAGATTTCGGCCAGATTTCACTTCATTTGAACAGAAGCAGTATTTCAACATTACTGCTCTCAGAAACCTGTTTTTGTGCATATAACTTCTAACACATTAAAAACAGTCTTACAGCATTGCAAAAACATTGTATTTCATAAGGCATAAGCATCCTTCAGTTTGGCAAGATTTGCACTGAATATTGAATGAAACAGCTTTCTCTAATAGAGAGAAAAGCTTTTGAGCAGATTTGGTCTAGATTTCACTTCATTTGAAAGGAAGCAGTATTTCAACATTACTGCTCTCAGAAACCTGTAAACTGATAATCTTGAGCATTGAAGCTCAATCATAAGATTTTGTGCATATAACTTCTAACACATTAAAAACAGTCTTACAGCATTGCAAAAACATTGTATTTCATAAGGCATAAGCATCCTTCAGTTTGGCAAGATTTGCACTGAATATTGAATGAAACAGCTTTCTCTAATAGAGAGAAAAGCTTTTGAGCAGATTTGGGCTAGTTTTCACTTCATTTGAACAGAAGCAGTATTTTAACATTACTGCTCTCAGAAACCTGTTTTTGTGCATATAACTTCTAACACATTAAAAACAGTCTTACAGCATTGCAAAACACATTGTATTTCATAAGGCATAAACATCCTTCAGTTTGGCGAGATTTGCACTGAATATTGAATGAAACAGCTTTCTCTAATAGAGAGAAAAGCTTTTGAGCAGATTTGGGCTAGATTTCACTTCATTTGAACAGAAGCAGTATTTCAACATTACTGCTCTCAGAAACCTGTTTTTGTGCATATAACTTCTAACACATTAAAAACAGTCTTACAGCATAGCAAAAACATTGTATTTCATAAGGCATAAGCATCCTTCAGTTTGGCAAGATTTGCACTGAATATTGAATGAAACAGCTTTCTCTAATAGAGAGAAAAGCTTTTGAGCAGATTTGGGCTAGATTTCACTTCATTTGAACAGAAGCAGTATTTCAACATTACTGCTCTCAGAAACCTGTTTTTGTGCATATAACTTCTAACACATTAAAAACAGTCTTACAGCATTGCAAAAACATTGTATTTCATAAGGCATAAGCATCCTTCAGTTTGGCAAGATTTGCACTGAATATTGAATGAAACAGCTTTCTCTAATAGAGAGAAAAGCTTTTGAGCAGATTTGGGCTAGATTTCACTTCATTTGAACAGATGCAGTATTTCAACATTACTGCTCTCAGAAACCTGTTTTTGTGCATATAACTTCTAACACATTAAAAACAGTCTTACAGCATAGCAAAAACATTGTATTTCATAAGGCATAAGCATCCTTCAGTTTGGCAAGATTTGCACTGAATATTGAAAGAAACAGCTTTCTCTAATAGAGAGACGAGCTTTTGAGCAGATTTGGGCTAGATTTCCCTTCATTTGAACAGAAGCAGTATTTCAACATTACTGCTCTCAGAAACCTGTTTTTGTGCATATAACTTCTAACACATTAAAAACAGTCTTACAGCATTGCAAAAAACATTGTATTTCATAAGGCATAAGCATCCTTCAGTTTGGCAAGATTTGCACTGAATATTGAATGAAACAGCTTTCTCTAATAGAGAGAAAAGCTTTTGAGCAGATTTCGGCCAGATTTCACTTCATTTGAACAGAAGCAGTATTTCAACATTACTGCTCTCAGAAACCTGTTTTTGTGCATATAACTTCTAACACATTAAAAACAGTCTTACAGCATTGCAAAAACATTGTATTTCATAAGGCATAAGCATCCTTCAGTTTGGCAAGATTTGCACTGAATATTGAATGAAACAGCTTTCTCTAATAGAGAGAAAAGCTTTTGAGCAGATTTGGTCTAGATTTCACTTCATTTGAAAGGAAGCAGTATTTCAACATTACTGCTCTCAGAAACCTGTAAACTGATAATCTTGAGCATTGAAGCTCAATCATAAGATTTTGTGCATATAACTTCTAACACATTAAAAACAGTCTTACAGCATTGCAAAAACATTGTATTTCATAAGGCATAAGCATCCTTGAGTTTGGCAAGATTTGCACTGAATATTGAATGAAACAGCTTTCTCTAATAGAGAGAAAAGCTTTTGAGCAGATTTGGGCTAGTTTTCACTTCATTTGAACAGAAGCAGTATTTCAACATTACTGCTCTCAGAAACCTGTTTTTGTGCATATAACTTCTAACACATTAAAAACAGTCTTACAGCATTGCAAAACACATTGTATTTCATAAGGCATAAGCATCCTTCAGTTTGGCGAGATTTGCACTGAATATTGAATGAAACAGCTTTCTCTAATAGAGAGAAAAGCTTTTGAGCAGATTTGGGCTAGATTTCACTTCATTTGAACAGAAGCAGTATTTCAACATTACTGCTCTCAGAAACCAGTTTTTGTGCATATAACTTCTAACACATTAAAAACAGTCTTACAGCATAGCAAAAACATTGTATTTCATAAGGCATAAGCATCCTTCAGGTTGGCAAGATTTGCACTGAATATTGAATGAAACAGCTTTCTCTAATAGAGAGAAAAGCTTTTGAGCAGATTTCGGCCAGATTTCACTTCATTTGAACAGAAGCAGTATTTCAACATTACTGCTCTCAGAAACCTGTTTTTGTGCATATAACTTCTAACACATTAAAAACAGTCTTACAGCATTGCAAAAACATTGTATTTCATAAGGCATAAGCATCCTTCAGTTTGGCAAGATTTGCACTGAATATTGAATGAAACAGCTTTCTCTAATAGAGAGAAAAGCTTTTGAGCAGATTTGGGCTAGATTTCACTTCATTTGAACAGAAGCAGTATTTCAACATTACTGCTCTCAGAAACCTGTTTTTGTGCATATAACTTCTAACACATTAAAAACAGTCTTACAGCATTGCAAAAAACATTGTATTTCATAAGGCATAAGCATCCTTCAGTTTGGCAAGATTTGCACTGAATATTGAATGAAACAGCTTTCTCTAATAGAGAGAAAAGCTTTTGAGCAGATTTGGGCTAGATTTCACTTCATTTGAACAGAAGCAGTATTTCAACATTACTGCTCTCAGAAACCTGTAAACTGATAATCTTGAGCATTGAAGCTCAATCATAAGATTTTGTGCATATAACTTCTAACACATTAAAAACAGTCTTACAGCATTGCAAAAACATTGTATTTCATAAGGCATAAGCATCCTTCAGTTTGGCAAGATTTGCACTGAATATTGAATGAAACAGCTTTCTCTAATAGAGAGAAAAGCTTTTGAGCAGATTTCGGCCAGATTTCACTTCATTTGAACAGAAGCAGTATTTCAACATTACTGCTCCCAGAAACCTGTTTTTGTGCATATAACTTCTAACACATTAAAAACAGTCTTACAGCATTGCAAAAACATTGTATTTCATAAGGCATAAGCATCCTTCAGTTTGGCAAGATTTGCACTGAATATTGAATGAAACAGCTTTCTCTAATAGAGAGAAAAGCTTTTGAGCAGATTTGGGCTAGATTTCACTTCATTTGAACAGAAGCAGTATTTCAACATTACTGCTCTCAGAAACCTGTAAACTGATAATCTTGAGCATTGAAGCTCAATCATAAGATTTTGTGCATATAACTTCTAACACATTAAAAACAGTCTTACAGCATTGCAAAAACATTGTATTTCATAAGGCATAAGCATCCTTCAGTTTGGCAAGATTTGCACTGAATATTGAATGAAACAGCTTTCTCTAATAGAGAGAAAAGCTTTTGAGCAGATTTCGGCTAGTTTTCACTTCATTTGAACAGAAGCAGTATTTCAACATTACTGCTCTCAGAAACCTGTTTTTGTGCATATAACTTCTAACACATTAAAAACAGTCTTACAGCATTGCAAAAACATTGTATTTCATAAGGCATAAGCATCCTTCAGTTTGGCGAGATTTGCACTGAATATTGAATGAAACAGCTTTCTCTAATAGAGAGAAAAGATTTTGAGCAGATTTGGGCTAGATTTCACTTCATTTGAACAGAAGCAGTATTTCAACATTTACTGCTCTCAGAAACCTGTTTTTGTGCATATAACTTCTAACACATTAAAAACAGTCTTACAGCATTGCAAAAACATTGTATTTCATAAGGCATAAGCATCCTTCAGTTTGGCAAGATTTGCACTGAATATTGAATGAAACAGCTTTCTCTAATAGAGAGAAAAGCTTTTGAGCAGATTTCGGCCAGATTTCACTTCATTTGAACAGAAGCAGTATTTCAACATTACTGCTCTCAGAAACCTGTTTTTGTGCATATATATTCTAACACATTAAAAACAGTCTTACAGCATTGCAAAAACATTGTATTTCATAAGGCATAAGCATCCTTCAGTTTGGCTAGATTTGCACTGAATATTGAATGAAACAGCTTTCTCTAATAGAGAGAAAAGCTTTTGAGCAGATTTCGGCTAGTTTTCACTTCATTTGAACAGAAGCAGTATTTCAACATTACTGCTCTCAGAAACCTGTTTTTGTGCATATAACTTCTAGCACATTAAAAACAGTCTTACAGCATTGCAAAAACATTGTATTTCATAAGGCATAAGCATCCTTCAGTTTGGCAAGATTTGCACTGAATATTGAATGAAACAGGTTTCTCTAATAGAGAGAAAAGCTTTTGAGCAGATTTGGGCTAGATTTCACTTCATTTGAACAGAAGCAGTATTTCAACATTTACTGCTCTCAGAAACCTGTTTTTGTGCATATAACTTCTAACACATTAAAAACAGTCTTACAGCATTGCAAAAACATTGTATTTCATAAGGCATAAGCATCCTTCAGTTTGGCAAGATTTGCACTGAATATTGAATGAAACAGCTTTCTCTAATAGAGAGAAAAGCTTTTGAGCAGATTTCGGCCAGATTTCACTTCATTTGAACAGAAGCAGTATTTCAACATTACTGCTCTCAGAAACCTGTTTTTGTGCATATAACTTCTAACACATTAAAAACAGTCTTACAGCATTGCAAAAACATTGTATTTCATAAGGCATAAGCATCCTTCAGTTTGGCAAGATTTGCACTGAATATTGAATGAAACAGCTTTCTCTAATAGAGAGAAAAGCTTTTGAGCAGATTTGGGCTAGATTTCACTTCATTTGAACAGAAGCAGTATTTCAACATTACTGCTCTCAGAAACCTGTTTTTGTGCATATAACTTCTAACACATTAAAAACAGTCTTACAGCATTGCAAAAAACATTGTATTTCATAAGGCATAAGCATCCTTCAGTTTGGCAAGATTTGCACTGAATATTGAATGAAACAGCTTTCTCTAATAGAGAGAAAAGCTTTTGAGCAGATTTGGGCTAGATTTCACTTCATTTGAACAGAAGCAGTATTTCAACATTACTGCTCTCAGAAACCTGTAAACTGATAATCTTGAGCATTGAAGCTCAATCATAAGATTTTGTGCATATAACTTCTAACACATTAAAAACAGTCTTACAGCATTGCAAAAACATTGTATTTCATAAGGCATAAGCATCCTTCAGTTTGGCAAGATTTGCACTGAATATTGAATGAAACAGCTTTCTCTAATAGAGAGAAAAGCTTTTGAGCAGATTTGGGCTAGATTTCACTTCATTTGAACAGAAGCAGTATTTCAACATTACTGCTCTCAGAAACCTGTAAACTAATAATCTTAAGCATTGAAGCTCAATCATAAGATTTTGTGCATATAACTTCTAACACATTAAAAACAGTCTTACAGCATTGCAAAAACATTGTATTTCATAAGGCATAAGCATCCTTCAGTTTGGCAAGATTTGCACTGAATATTGAATGAAACAGCTTTCTCTAATAGAGAGAAAAGCTTTTGAGCAGATTTGGGCTAGATTTCACTTCATTTGAACAGAAGCAGTATTTCAACATTACTGCTCTCAGAAACCTGTTTTTGTGCATATAACTTCTAACACATTAAAAACAGTCTTACAGCATTGCAAAAAACATTGTATTTCATAAGGCATAAGCATCCTTCAGTTTGGCAAGATTTGCACTGAATATTGAATGAAACAGCTTTCTCTAATAGAGAGAAAAGCTTTTGAGCAGATTTGGGCTAGATTTCACTTCATTTGAACAGAAGCAGTATTTCAACATTACTGCT
Organism: Carassius gibelio; assembly: GCF_023724105.1. Taxonomy (NCBI): domain Eukaryota; kingdom Metazoa; phylum Chordata; class Actinopteri; order Cypriniformes; family Cyprinidae; genus Carassius; species Carassius gibelio. The sequence continues at coordinate 25,083,736 of NC_068420.1, forward strand.
CTCAGAAACCTGTTTTTGTGCATATAACTTCTAACACATTAAAAACAGTCTTACAGCATAGCAAAAACATTGTATTTCATAAGGCATAAGCATCCTTCAGTTTGGCAAGATTTGCACTGAATATTGAATGAAACAGGTTTCTCTAATAGAGAGAAAAGCTTTTGAGCAGATTTGGGCTAGATTTCACTTCATTTGAACAGAAGCAGTATTTCAACATTACTGCTCTCAGAAACCTGTTTTTGTGCATATAACTTCTAACACATTAAAAACAGTCTTACAGCATAGCAAAAACATTGTATTTCATAAGGCATAAGCATCCTTCAGTTTGGCAAGATTTGCACTGAATATTGAATGAAACAGCTTTCTCTAATAGAGAGAAAAGCTTTTGAGCAGATTTCGGCCAGATTTCACTTCATTTGAACAGAAGCAGTATTTCAACATTACTGCTCTCAGAAACCTGTTTTTGTGCATATAACTTCTAACACATTAAAAACAGTCTTACAGCATTGCAAAAAACATTGTATTTCATAAGGCATAAGCATCCTTCAGTTTGGCAAGATTTGCACTGAATATTGAATGAAACAGCTTTCTCTAATAGAGAGAAAAGCTTTTGAGCAGATTTGGGCTAGATTTCACTTCATTTGAACAGAAGCAGTATTTCAACATTACTGCTCTCAGAAACCTGTAAACTGATAATCTTGAGCATTGAAGCTCAATCATAAGATTTTGTGCATATAACTTCTAACACATTAAAAACAGTCTTACAGCATTGCAAAACACATTGTATTTCATAAGGCATAAGCATCCTTCAGTTTGGCGAGATTTGCACTGAATATTGAATGAAACAGCTTTCTCTAATAGAGAGAAAAGCTTTTGAGCAGATTTGGGCTAGATTTCACTTCATTTGAACAGAAGCAGTATTTCAACATTACTGCTCTCAGAAACCTGTTTTTGTGCATATAACTTCTAACACATTAAAAACAGTCTTACAGCATTGCAAAAACATTGTATTTCATAAGGCATAAGCATCCTTCAGTTTGGCAAGATTTGCACTGAATATTGAATGAAACAGCTTTCTCTAATAGAGAGAAAAGCTTTTGAGCAGATTTCGGCCAGATTTCACTTCATTTGAACAGAAGCAGTATTTCAACATTACTGCTCTCAGAAACCTGTTTTTGTGCATATAACTTCTAACACATTAAAAACAGTCTTACAGCATTGCAAAAACATTGTATTTCATAAGGCATAAGCATCCTTCAGTTTGGCAAGATTTGCACTGAATATTGAATGAAACAGCTTTCTCTAATAGAGAGAAAAGCTTTTGAGCAGATTTGGGCTAGATTTCACTTCATTTGAACAGAAGCAGTATTTCAACATTACTGCTCTCAGAAACCTGTTTTTGTGCATATAACTTCTAACACATTAAAAACAGTCTTACAGCATTGCAAAAAACATTGTATTTCATAATGCATAAGCATCCTTCAGTTTGGCAAGATTTGCACTGAATATTGAATGAAACAGCTTTCTCTAATAGAGAGAAAAGCTTTTGAGCAGATTTGGGCTAGATTTCACTTCATTTGAACAGAAGCAGTATTTCAACATTACTGCTCTCAGAAACCTGTAAACTGATAATCTTGAGCATTGAAGCTCAATCATAAGATTTTGTGCATATAACTTCTAACACATTAAAAACAGTCTTACAGCATTGCAAAAACATTGTATTTCATAAGGCATAAGCATCCTTCAGTTTGGCAAGATTTGCACTGAATATTGAATGAAACAGCTTTCTCTAATAGAGAGAAAAGCTTTTGAGCAGATTTGGGCTAGTTTTCACTTCATTTGAACAGAAGCAGTATTTTAACATTACTGCTCTCAGAAACCTGTTTTTGTGCATATAACTTCTAACACATTAAAAACAGTCTTACAGCATTGCAAAACACATTGTATTTCATAAGGCATAAACATCCTTCAGTTTGGCGAGATTTGCACTGAATATTGAATGAAACAGCTTTCTCTAATAGAGAGAAAAGCTTTTGAGCAGATTTGGGCTAGATTTCACTTCATTTGAACAGAAGCAGTATTTCAACATTACTGCTCTCAGAAACCTGTTTTTGTGCATATAACTTCTAACACATTAAAAACAGTCTTACAGCATTGCAAAAACATTGTATTTCATAAGGCATAAGCATCCTTCAGTTTGGCAAGATTTGCACTGAATATTGAATGAAACAGCTTTCTCTAATAGAGAGAAAAGCTTTTGAGCAGATTTGGGCTAGATTTCACTTCATTTGAACAGATGCAGTATTTCAACATTACTGCTCTCAGAAACCTGTTTTTGTGCATATAACTTCTAACACATTAAAAACAGTCTTACAGCATAGCAAAAACATTGTATTTCATAAGGCATAAGCATCCTTCAGTTTGGCAAGATTTGCACTGAATATTGAAAGAAACAGCTTTCTCTAATAGAGAGACGAGCTTTTGAGCAGATTTGGGCTAGATTTCCCTTCATTTGAACAGAAGCAGTATTTCAACATTACTGCTCTCAGAAACCTGTTTTTGTGCATATAACTTCTAACACATTAAAAACAGTCTTACAGCATTGCAAAAAACATTGTATTTCATAAGGCATAAGCATCCTTCAGTTTGGCAAGATTTGCACTGAATATTGAATGAAACAGCTTTCTCTAATAGAGAGAAAAGCTTTTGAGCAGATTTCGGCCAGATTTCACTTCATTTGAACAGAAGCAGTATTTCAACATTACTGCTCTCAGAAACCTGTTTTTGTGCATATAACTTCTAACACATTAAAAACAGTCTTACAGCATTGCAAAAACATTGTATTTCATAAGGCATAAGCATCCTTCAGTTTGGCAAGATTTGCACTGAATATTGAATGAAACAGCTTTCTCTAATAGAGAGAAAAGCTTTTGAGCAGATTTGGTCTAGATTTCACTTCATTTGAAAGGAAGCAGTATTTCAACATTACTGCTCTCAGAAACCTGTAAACTGATAATCTTGAGCATTGAAGCTCAATCATAAGATTTTGTGCATATAACTTCTAACACATTAAAAACAGTCTTACAGCATTGCAAAAACATTGTATTTCATAAGGCATAAGCATCCTTCAGTTTGGCAAGATTTGCACTGAATATTGAATGAAACAGCTTTCTCTAATAGAGAGAAAAGCTTTTGAGCAGATTTGGGCTAGTTTTCACTTCATTTGAACAGAAGCAGTATTTTAACATTACTGCTCTCAGAAACCTGTTTTTGTGCATATAACTTCTAACACATTAAAAACAGTCTTACAGCATTGCAAAACACATTGTATTTCATAAGGCATAAACATCCTTCAGTTTGGCGAGATTTGCACTGAATATTGAATGAAACAGCTTTCTCTAATAGAGAGAAAAGCTTTTGAGCAGATTTGGGCTAGATTTCACTTCATTTGAACAGAAGCAGTATTTCAACATTACTGCTCTCAGAAACCTGTTTTTGTGCATATAACTTCTAACACATTAAAAACAGTCTTACAGCATAGCAAAAACATTGTATTTCATAAGGCATAAGCATCCTTCAGTTTGGCAAGATTTGCACTGAATATTGAATGAAACAGCTTTCTCTAATAGAGAGAAAAGCTTTTGAGCAGATTTGGGCTAGATTTCACTTCATTTGAACAGAAGCAGTATTTCAACATTACTGCTCTCAGAAACCTGTTTTTGTGCATATAACTTCTAACACATTAAAAACAGTCTTACAGCATTGCAAAAACATTGTATTTCATAAGGCATAAGCATCCTTCAGTTTGGCAAGATTTGCACTGAATATTGAATGAAACAGCTTTCTCTAATAGAGAGAAAAGCTTTTGAGCAGATTTGGGCTAGATTTCACTTCATTTGAACAGATGCAGTATTTCAACATTACTGCTCTCAGAAACCTGTTTTTGTGCATATAACTTCTAACACATTAAAAACAGTCTTACAGCATAGCAAAAACATTGTATTTCATAAGGCATAAGCATCCTTCAGTTTGGCAAGATTTGCACTGAATATTGAAAGAAACAGCTTTCTCTAATAGAGAGACGAGCTTTTGAGCAGATTTGGGCTAGATTTCCCTTCATTTGAACAGAAGCAGTATTTCAACATTACTGCTCTCAGAAACCTGTTTTTGTGCATATAACTTCTAACACATTAAAAACAGTCTTACAGCATTGCAAAAAACATTGTATTTCATAAGGCATAAGCATCCTTCAGTTTGGCAAGATTTGCACTGAATATTGAATGAAACAGCTTTCTCTAATAGAGAGAAAAGCTTTTGAGCAGATTTCGGCCAGATTTCACTTCATTTGAACAGAAGCAGTATTTCAACATTACTGCTCTCAGAAACCTGTTTTTGTGCATATAACTTCTAACACATTAAAAACAGTCTTACAGCATTGCAAAAACATTGTATTTCATAAGGCATAAGCATCCTTCAGTTTGGCAAGATTTGCACTGAATATTGAATGAAACAGCTTTCTCTAATAGAGAGAAAAGCTTTTGAGCAGATTTGGTCTAGATTTCACTTCATTTGAAAGGAAGCAGTATTTCAACATTACTGCTCTCAGAAACCTGTAAACTGATAATCTTGAGCATTGAAGCTCAATCATAAGATTTTGTGCATATAACTTCTAACACATTAAAAACAGTCTTACAGCATTGCAAAAACATTGTATTTCATAAGGCATAAGCATCCTTGAGTTTGGCAAGATTTGCACTGAATATTGAATGAAACAGCTTTCTCTAATAGAGAGAAAAGCTTTTGAGCAGATTTGGGCTAGTTTTCACTTCATTTGAACAGAAGCAGTATTTCAACATTACTGCTCTCAGAAACCTGTTTTTGTGCATATAACTTCTAACACATTAAAAACAGTCTTACAGCATTGCAAAACACATTGTATTTCATAAGGCATAAGCATCCTTCAGTTTGGCGAGATTTGCACTGAATATTGAATGAAACAGCTTTCTCTAATAGAGAGAAAAGCTTTTGAGCAGATTTGGGCTAGATTTCACTTCATTTGAACAGAAGCAGTATTTCAACATTACTGCTCTCAGAAACCAGTTTTTGTGCATATAACTTCTAACACATTAAAAACAGTCTTACAGCATAGCAAAAACATTGTATTTCATAAGGCATAAGCATCCTTCAGGTTGGCAAGATTTGCACTGAATATTGAATGAAACAGCTTTCTCTAATAGAGAGAAAAGCTTTTGAGCAGATTTCGGCCAGATTTCACTTCATTTGAACAGAAGCAGTATTTCAACATTACTGCTCTCAGAAACCTGTTTTTGTGCATATAACTTCTAACACATTAAAAACAGTCTTACAGCATTGCAAAAACATTGTATTTCATAAGGCATAAGCATCCTTCAGTTTGGCAAGATTTGCACTGAATATTGAATGAAACAGCTTTCTCTAATAGAGAGAAAAGCTTTTGAGCAGATTTGGGCTAGATTTCACTTCATTTGAACAGAAGCAGTATTTCAACATTACTGCTCTCAGAAACCTGTTTTTGTGCATATAACTTCTAACACATTAAAAACAGTCTTACAGCATTGCAAAAAACATTGTATTTCATAAGGCATAAGCATCCTTCAGTTTGGCAAGATTTGCACTGAATATTGAATGAAACAGCTTTCTCTAATAGAGAGAAAAGCTTTTGAGCAGATTTGGGCTAGATTTCACTTCATTTGAACAGAAGCAGTATTTCAACATTACTGCTCTCAGAAACCTGTAAACTGATAATCTTGAGCATTGAAGCTCAATCATAAGATTTTGTGCATATAACTTCTAACACATTAAAAACAGTCTTACAGCATTGCAAAAACATTGTATTTCATAAGGCATAAGCATCCTTCAGTTTGGCAAGATTTGCACTGAATATTGAATGAAACAGCTTTCTCTAATAGAGAGAAAAGCTTTTGAGCAGATTTCGGCCAGATTTCACTTCATTTGAACAGAAGCAGTATTTCAACATTACTGCTCCCAGAAACCTGTTTTTGTGCATATAACTTCTAACACATTAAAAACAGTCTTACAGCATTGCAAAAACATTGTATTTCATAAGGCATAAGCATCCTTCAGTTTGGCAAGATTTGCACTGAATATTGAATGAAACAGCTTTCTCTAATAGAGAGAAAAGCTTTTGAGCAGATTTGGGCTAGATTTCACTTCATTTGAACAGAAGCAGTATTTCAACATTACTGCTCTCAGAAACCTGTAAACTGATAATCTTGAGCATTGAAGCTCAATCATAAGATTTTGTGCATATAACTTCTAACACATTAAAAACAGTCTTACAGCATTGCAAAAACATTGTATTTCATAAGGCATAAGCATCCTTCAGTTTGGCAAGATTTGCACTGAATATTGAATGAAACAGCTTTCTCTAATAGAGAGAAAAGCTTTTGAGCAGATTTCGGCTAGTTTTCACTTCATTTGAACAGAAGCAGTATTTCAACATTACTGCTCTCAGAAACCTGTTTTTGTGCATATAACTTCTAACACATTAAAAACAGTCTTACAGCATTGCAAAAACATTGTATTTCATAAGGCATAAGCATCCTTCAGTTTGGCGAGATTTGCACTGAATATTGAATGAAACAGCTTTCTCTAATAGAGAGAAAAGATTTTGAGCAGATTTGGGCTAGATTTCACTTCATTTGAACAGAAGCAGTATTTCAACATTTACTGCTCTCAGAAACCTGTTTTTGTGCATATAACTTCTAACACATTAAAAACAGTCTTACAGCATTGCAAAAACATTGTATTTCATAAGGCATAAGCATCCTTCAGTTTGGCAAGATTTGCACTGAATATTGAATGAAACAGCTTTCTCTAATAGAGAGAAAAGCTTTTGAGCAGATTTCGGCCAGATTTCACTTCATTTGAACAGAAGCAGTATTTCAACATTACTGCTCTCAGAAACCTGTTTTTGTGCATATATATTCTAACACATTAAAAACAGTCTTACAGCATTGCAAAAACATTGTATTTCATAAGGCATAAGCATCCTTCAGTTTGGCTAGATTTGCACTGAATATTGAATGAAACAGCTTTCTCTAATAGAGAGAAAAGCTTTTGAGCAGATTTCGGCTAGTTTTCACTTCATTTGAACAGAAGCAGTATTTCAACATTACTGCTCTCAGAAACCTGTTTTTGTGCATATAACTTCTAGCACATTAAAAACAGTCTTACAGCATTGCAAAAACATTGTATTTCATAAGGCATAAGCATCCTTCAGTTTGGCAAGATTTGCACTGAATATTGAATGAAACAGCTTTCTCTAATAGAGAGAAAAGCTTTTGAGCAGATTTGGGCTAGATTTCACTTCATTTGAACAGAAGCAGTATTTCAACATTACTGCTCTCAGAAACCTGTAAACTGATAATCTTGAGCATTGAAGCTCAAACATAAGATTTTGTGCATATAACTTCTAACACATTAAAAACAGTCTTACAGCATTGCAAAAACATTGTATTTCATAAAGCATAAGCATCCTTCAGTTTGGCAAGATTTGCACTAAATATTGAATGAAACAGCTTTCTCTAATAGAGAGAAAAGCTTTTGAGCAGATTTCTGCTAGATTTCACTTCATTTGAATAGAAGCAGTATTTCAACATTACTGCTCTCAGAAACCTGTTTTTGTGCATATAACTTCTAACACATTAAAAACAGTCTTACAGCATTGCAAAAACATTGTATTTCATAAGGCATAAGCATTCTTCAGTTTGGCAAGATTTGCACTGAATATTGAATGAAACAGCTTTCTCTAATAGAGAGAAAAGCTTTTGAGCAGATTTGGGCTAGATTTCACTTCATTTGAACAGAAGCAGTATTTCAACATTACTGCTCTCAGAAACCTGTTTTTGTGCATATATATTCTAACACATTAAAAACAGTCTTACAGCATAGCAAAAACATTGTATTTCATAAGGCATAAGCATCCTTCAGTTTGGCAAGATTTGCACTGAATATTGAATGAAACAGCTTTCTCTAATAGAGAGACGAGCTTTTGAGCAGATTTGGGCTAGATTTCCCTTCATTTGAACAGAAGCAGTATTTCAACATTACTGCTCTCAGAAACCTGTTTTTGTGCATATAACTTCTAACACATTAAAAACAGTCTTACAGCATTGCAAAAAACATTGTATTTCATAAGGCATAAGCATCCTTCAGTTTGGCAAGATTTGCACTGAATATTGAATGAAACAGCTTTCTCTAATAGAGAGAAAAGCTTTTGAGCAGATTTGGGCTAGATTTCACTTCATTTGAACAGAAGCAGTATTTCAACATTACTGCTCTCAGAAACCTGTAAACTGATAATCTTGAGCATTGAAGCTCAATCATAAGATTTTGTGCATATAACTTCTAACACATTAAAAACAGTCTTACAGCATTGCAAAAACATTGTATTTCATAAGGCATAAGCATCCTTCAGTTTGGCAAGATTTGCACTGAATATTGAATGAAACAGCTTTCTCTAATAGAGAGAAAAGCTTTTGAGCAGATTTCGGCTAGTTTTCACTTCATTTGAACAGAAGCAGTATTTCAACATTACTGCTCTCAGAAACCTGTTTTTGTGCATATAACTTCTAACACATTAAAAACAGTCTTACAGCATAGCAAAAACTTTGTATTTCATAAGGCATAAGCATCCTTCAGTTTGGCGAGATTTGCACTGAATATTGAATGAAACAGCTTTCTCTAATAGAGAGAAAAGATTTTGAGCAGATTTGGGCTAGATTTCACTTCATTTGAACAGAAGCAGTATTTCAACATTAATGCTCTCAGAAACCTGTAAACTGATAATCTTGAGCATTGAAGCTCAATCATAAGATTTTGTGCATATAACTTCTAACACATTAAAAACAGTCTTACAGCATTGCAAAAACATTGTATTTCATAAGGCATAAGCATCCTTCAGTTTGGCAAGATTTGCACTGAATATTGAATGAAACAGCTTTCTCTAATAGAGAGAAAAGCTTTTGAGCAGATTTGGGCTAGATTTCACTTCATTTGAACAGAAGCAGTATTTCAACATTACTGCTCTCAGAAACCTGTTTTTGTGCATATAACTTCTAACACATTAAAAACAGTCTTACAGCATAGCAAAAACATTGTATTTCATAAGGCATAAGCATCCTTCAGATAGGCAAGAATTGAACTGAATATTGAATGAAACAGCTTTCTCTAATAGAGAGAAAAGCTTTTGAGCAGATTTGGGCTAGATTTCACTTCATTTGAACAGAAGCAGTATTTCAACATTTACTGCTCTCAGAAACCTGTTTTTGTGCATATAACTTCTAACACATTAAAAACAGTCTTACAGCATTGCAAAAACATTGTATTTCATAAGGCATAAGCATCCTTCAGTTTGGCAAGATTTGCACTGAATATTGAATGAAACAGCTTTCTCTAATAGAGAGAAAAGCTTTTGAGCAGATTTCGGCCAGATTTCACTTCATTTGAACAGAAGCAGTATTTCAACATTACTGCTCTCAGAAACCTGTTTTTGTGCATATATATTCTAACACATTAAAAACAGTCTTACAGCATTGCAAAAACATTGTATTTCATAAGGCACAAGCATCCTTCAGTTTGGCTAGATTTGCACTGAATATTGAATGAAACAGCTTTCTCTAATAGAGAGAAAAGCTTTTGAGCAGATTTCGGCTAGTTTTCACTTCATTTGAACAGAAGCAGTATTTCAACATTACTGCTCTCAGAAACCTGTTTTTGTGCATATAACTTCTAACACATTAAAAACAGTCTTACAGCATAGCAAAAACATTGTATTTCATAAGGCATAAGCATCCTTCAGTTTGGCAAGATTTGCACTGAATATTGAATGAAACAGCTTTCTCTAATAGAGAGACGAGCTTTTGAGCAGATTTGGGCTAGATTTCCCTTCATTTGAACAGAAGCAGTATTTCAACATTACTGCTCTCAGAAACCTGTTTTTGTGCATATAACTTCTAGCACATTAAAAACAGTCTTACAGCATTGCAAAAACATTGTATTTCATAAGGCATAAGCATCCTTCAGTTTGGCAAGATTTGCACTGAATATTGAATGAAACAGCTTTCTCTAATAGAGAGAAAAGCTTTTGAGCAGATTTGGGCTAGATTTCACTTCATTTGAACAGAAGCAGTATTTCAACATTACTGCTCTCAGAAACCTGTAAACTGATAATCTTGAGCATTGAAGCTCAATCATAAGATTTTGTGCATATAACTTCTAACACATTAAAAACAGTCTTACAGCATTGCAAAAACATTGTATTTCATAAGGCATAAGCATCCTTCAGTTTGGCAAGATTTGCACTGAATATTGAATGAAACAGCTTTCTCTAATAGAGAGAAAAGCTTTTGAGCAGATTTGGGCTAGATTTCACTTCATTTGGACAGAAGCAGTATTTCAACATTACTCCTCTCAGAAACCTGTTTTTGTGCATATAACTTCTAACACATTAAAAACAGTCTTACAGCATTGCAAAAAACATTGTATTTCATAAGGCATAAGCATCCTTCAGTTTGGCAAGATTTGCACTGAATATTGAATGAAACAGCTTTCTCTAATAGAGAGAAAAGCTTTTGAGCAGATTTGGGCTAGATTTCACTTCATTTGAACAGAAGCAGTATTTCAACATTACTGCTCTCAGAAACCTGTAAACTGATAATCTTGAGCATTGAAGCTCAATCATAAGATTTTGTGCATATAACTTCTAACACATTAAAAACAGTCTTACAGCATTGCAAAAACATTGTATTTCATAAGGCATAAGCATCCTTCAGTTTGGCAAGATTTGCACTGAATATTGAATGAAACAGCTTTCTCTAATAGAGAGAAAAGCTTTTGAGCAGATTTCGGCTAGTTTTCACTTCATTTGAACAGAAGCAGTATTTCAACATTACTGCTCTCAGAAACCTGTTTTTGTGCATATAACTTCTAACACATTAAAAACAGTCTTACAGCATTGCAAAAACATTGTATTTCATAAGGCATAAGCATCCTTCAGTTTGGCAAGATTTGCACTGAATATTGAATGAAACAGCTTTCTCTAATAGAGAGAAAAGCTTTTGAGCAGATTTGGGCTAGATTTCACTTCATTTGAACAGAGGCAGTATTTCAACATTACTGCTCTCAGAAACCTGTTTTTGTGCATATAACTTCTAACACATTAAAAACAGTCTTACAGCATAGCAAAAACATTGTATTTCATAAGGCATAAGCATCCTTCAGATAGGCAAGAATTGAACTGAATATTGAATGAAACAGCTTTCTCTAATAGAGAGAAAAGCTTTTGAGCAGATTTGGGCTAGATTTCACTTCATTTGAACAGAAGCAGTATTTCAACATTTACTGCTCTCAGAAACCTGTTTTTGTGCATATAACTTCTAACACATTAAAAACAGTCTTACAGCATTGCAAAAACATTGTATTTCATAAGGCATAAGCATCCTTCAGTTTGGCAAGATTTGCACTGAATATTGAATGAAACAGCTTTCTCTAATAGAGAGAAAAGCTTTTGAGCAGATTTCGGCCAGATTTCACTTCATTTGAACAGAAGCAGTATTTCAACATTACTGCTCTCAGAAACCTGTTTTTGTGCATATATATTCTAACACATTAAAAACAGTCTTACAGCATTGCAAAAACATTGTATTTCATAAGGCACAAGCATCCTTCAGTTTGGCTAGATTTGCACTGAATATTGAATGAAACAGCTTTCTCTAATAGAGAGAAAAGCTTTTGAGCAGATTTGGGCTAGATTTCACTTCATTTGAACAGAAGCAGTATTTCAACATTACTGCTCTCAGAAACCTGTTTTTGTGCATATAACTTCTAGCACATTAAAAACAGTCTTACAGCATTGCAAAAACATTGTATTTCATAAGGCATAAGCATCCTTCAGTTTGGCAAGATTTGCACTGAATATTGAATGAAACAGCTTTCTCTAATAGAGAGAAAAGCTTTTGAGCAGATTTGGGCTAGATTTCACTTCATTTGAACAGAAGCAGTATTTCAACATTACTGCTCTCAGAAACCTGTAAACTGATAATCTTGAGCATTGAAGCTCAAACATAAGATTTTGTGCATATAACTTCTAACACATTAAAAACAGTCTTACAGCATTGCAAAAACATTGTATTTCATAAGGCATAAGCATCCTTCAGTTTGGCAAGATTTGCACTAAATATTGAATGAAACAGCTTTCTCTAATAGAGAGAAAAGCTTTTGAGCAGATTTCTGCTAGATTTCACTTCATTTGAATAGAAGCAGTATTTCAACATTACTGCTCTCAGAAACCTGTTTTTGTGCATATAACTTCTAACACATTAAAAACAGTCTTACAGCATTGCAAAAACATTGTATTTCATAAGGCATAAGCATTATTCAGTTTGGCAACATTTGCACTGAATATTGAATGAAACAGCTTTCTCTAATAGAGAGAAAAGCTTTTGAGCAGATTTGGGCTAGATTTCACTTCATTTGAACAGAAGCAGTATTTCAACATTACTGCTCTCAGAAACCTGTTTTTGTGCATATATATTCTAACACATTAAAAACAGTCTTACAGCATTGCAAAAACATTGTATTTCATAAGGCATAAGCATCCTTCAGTTTGGCTAGATTTGCACTGAATATTGAATGAAACAGCTTTCTCTAATAGAGAGAAAAGCTTTTGAGCAGATTTCGGCTAGTTTTCACTTCATTTGAACAGAAGCAGTATTTCAACATTACTGCTCTCAGAAACCTGTTTTTGTGCATATAACTTCTAACACATTAAAAACAGTCTTACAGCATTGCAAAAACATTGTATTTCATAAGGCATAAGCATCCTTCAGTTTGGCAAGATTTGCACTGAATATTGAATGAAACAGCTTTCTCTAATAGAGAGAAAAGCTTTTGAGCAGATTTGGGCAAGATTTCACTTCATTTGAACAGAAGCAGTATTTCAACATTACTGCTCTCAGAAACCTGTAAACTGATAATCTTGAGCATTGAAGCTCAAACATAAGAATTTGTGCATATAACTTCTAACACATTAAAAACAGTCTTACAGCATTGCAAAAACATTGTATTTCATAAGGCATAAGCATCCTTCAGTTTGGCAAGATTTGCACTAAATATTGAATGAAACAGCTTTCTCTAATAGAGAGAAAAGCTTTTGAGCAGATTTCTGCTAGATTTCACTTCATTTGAATAGAAGCAGTATTTCAACATTACTGCTCTCAGAAACCTGTTTTTGTGCATATAACTTCTAACACATTAAAAACAGTCTTACAGCATTGCAAAAACATTGTATTTCATAAGGCATAAGCATTCTTCAGTTTGGCAAGATTTGCACTGAATATTGAATGAAACAGCTTTCTCTAATAGAGAGAAAAGCTTTTGAGCAGATTTGGGCTAGATTTCACTTCATTTGAAAGGAAGCAGTATTTCAACATTACTGCTCTCAGAAACCTGTAAACTGATAATCTTGAGCATTGAAGCTCAATCATAAGATTTCGTGCATATAACTTCTAACACATTAAAAACAGTCTTACAGCATTGCAAAACACATTGTATTTCATAAGGCATAAGCATCCTTCAGTTTGGCGAGATTTGCACTGAATATTGAATGAAACTGCTTTCTCAAATAGAGAGACAAGCTTTTGAGCAGATTTGGGCTAGATTTCACTTCATTTGAACAGAAGCAGTATTTCAACATTATTGCTCTCAGAAACCTGTTTTTGTGCATATAACTTCTAACACATTAAAAACAGTCTTACAGCATTGCAAAAACATTGTATTTCATAAGGCATAAGCATCCTTCAGTTT
>NC_068420.1:25098101-25119133 GCF_023724105.1 Carassius gibelio
AGTGTCGGCAGCAGTCCAGGCTAGGACCGCAGATGACTGGTTCAGAATGGGCTGTCGAGACAGTGCTTGGAGGGCTGTATCGACAGGAGTAATGTCAATGTGTTGGGTGGTACCTTTCAGTACTTGGTCCAGCAGGTTGGCACGGGTGGCAGTGTCATGCTGGTCGTAGGTCAGCATAGCTGAGCGCACAGGAGTGTTGACGAGCCATCTGTTACCCACAATCTCTGCTTGCGTTTCTGTGGCTTGGCTTCAGCAGGGCAGCGCGTATCGCTGACCCAGGGTTGCAGCTCGCAGATTCCTTCAGAGTTGTGTCTGAGGAAGGGTTTGCTAAGGCAGAGATAATGAATGTTTTTGGTTAAAGTACACATGTGCATGTTTGGGGCCAGGTACAGCTGTGTGTCGCTTTCGTGGTAGGCCACCACATTTGGAATGTGTGTTTTGGTGTGGGTGTTGCTCTTCCACATCCTGACACTGACAATGTCTTTAGGTCTGTAGACTTGGCTTGACTCGCTGATGAGTTGGTTCAGGAGCACGTTCACTTCTCTCTGTTTGGGGTTTGCGTGCCGTAGGAAGGCGCTATCCAGAGAGTTGGCCAGGTGCATTCGTAGCAGGTCAGCTGGCATGGTGATGGTGTAAGACAACACAGTTAACACAAGGCTTAAGGGTATCATGTATGGTGGGGTTTTACTCGTGGTTAGGCTGTCATTGGAGGAGCTAACCTCCCACAGCATGTCTGTTGTTAATGCTGTAAACAGCTGAGTCTGGGTAAAGTCCTTCTGGAAGACAGTAAACAGTGGTTTCAAGGAGTTTACAGTCTGGTTCGCTGCATTGACACTGGACATAACAATGTTAAACATTCTGGCGGCAGCAGCGGCTCTAAGCAAAGCTCCCGGGAACTGTTTGGAGCGGTGGTGGTGTCCACCTAACTCCATTTGTGTAACCGTCACTTTCTCATATTGGCTGAACAGGTGTTTGACATCGGCCTCAGTGTGAGTGAGGGAGTCCTCTCTCCATCGGAACCTTGTACAGCTGTATTCGGTTACAGTGCTGGGGTAGTGTGCCCTGTCATCGGTAGTCAGGAGTCTCAGCGGTTTTCTCGGTGGCAGCTGTCCTCTCTTTGGCTGACAGCACGGCACGGCAAACCACAGCAGCATCCTGGTACAGATAATAGGGAGAGAGAGAGAGAAAGGGGAGAAAGAAACAAACAAGGCCTGTCTTTGGTTGGACAGGACAGTCTCTTTGCTTCGTGGGCGGTGACTGGGTTTAGCTCGCCCTCGCCCATGTTTTGCCACATCTTGCTGCTGGCATGACGCTTGCTTCAGTGTTTTTCAGTGGCTCTGGTGCTGCGTGGTGCAGCACATGCTGCGTCATGGAAATATATTGGCAGTATCCCCCTTTTGCTCCGTGGCATTACACGCCCTGGCATTGTGATGTCAGACGGTGCACAACCCACAATATTGTTCTGTGCACGCAGCATGGTTTGTGTATCATGCAGTGGTCTGGGGCTTTGGTTGTCAGTGACTGTAGACTGGTTGCCAGGGTGGATGGAGGGGTCTGAGAGGTGGTAAAGCAAAGTCATTATTAAGGTTTCAGAAGCCCGCATGTCCGCTGTGTTGGTCTGTGTAGACAACGGAGCCTGCGTAAGCGATTCTGAGGTAGGCAGTTTAGCTAGTAAAGTTCTTGTGCTGTGTGTAATCACTTCAACCTTGAATGTGGGTGGGTGGGTTGGGAGTGACCACAGAATGTTGTTTAGTGTGCCAGTTTTGGCAAGGGTGTCAGTGTGATCTTTAAAGTCCTCGTCTAGACTTGGTAACTTCGAGTGTCCTTTTACCTTCTTCCAGTACACGATCACATTGTGTGTTTTTGTGATGTTATCACATTGCTGGAACAGGTGTTGGTGTTTGACATGCTTGTTGTTTGCAAGTGTGAGTCCGAGTTCCACACATTCAGGTGAGGATTGGAAGAAACCCAGCGTGTGGTGTAAGGTTTGACCACCTTGCAGGTTGAGCCGAACAGCGACCCCTTTGGTGTAAGCTGGTACCACCGTACCCTGTTTGTTGACTAAGGTACAGAGGCTTGAACTTGGGCCTGTTGTTAGGGCGTTGTACTCATGGCTGGCTGCTGGGGTTCCCGTGACCTCTGTGACCTGACCGTCTGGCTCTGTGGGAGTTCCCGTGACCTCTGCGACCTGACAGTCTGGCTCTAGCAACCTGTGTGGCTGGAGAGAAAGAGGTTCTCGCACTTGAGCAAAGTCTTTTAGCTGTTTGAAGTTCAGAAAAGGGTCAAAGTGTTCTAGCAGGTCTTTGTCGATGAGCAATGTATGAGTGTTCATTGGTGGGACATACATGGGATGTATTAGACTCATCGGAACGAATGTCAGGTGAATGGAAACAACCTGTTCAAACTGGATGTCATCCTGTCTGTACACCTGTACATTCAGTTCATAAGTTTGAGGTGTAAGAGTTCGATCTTGTCTCTTAGCTTCAAATTGGAGTCTTTTGAAAAGGTAAGATGAGATCACCGTCAGGTTTAATCCTGTGTCGATCAGGTCTTCCCTGTTGACTCCTTTTCGGCCCACCCCCTTTTTGACAAGGCTGCCCAGGAATGTTGGCATCAGGGCAGGTGCGACGATCGGTGGTTGGTGAGGACCGGTCTTGTGTAGCTCGCTGCGAAGGCAGGTAGTCAAAACAGCATTTTCTGGTACCTTGTGTTTGTGGTACCTGGTGTGAGGACCTGTGCTGTCTCGTTCAGTTAGCTGTAACAGTTAGCTCTGTGGTCTGTAGATGACAGGCAGTGTTCTGGGTGCTTGGCTCATCTTCCTTGTGAGTTTTCATGTGAAGAAGCACTTTCAGCACCCTCAGGATCTCTGCTGTCTCAGACGTGGCTGCACTGTGTTGCCCTCTGCTGGCTTGGAACGGTATTGACTCTCTGTAAAAATGTCTGTGACTGTGGTGTTGTAGGGCGCCATCTAGGGTTAACTCCAAGCAGTGCTCAGAGACAGAGACTTTGGGTTTTTTTTCACAGTCTTTTCACAAATAGTCTTTTGCTTGGTGCAAGCTTTGTGGGCTAAGTTCCGTAACTCTTGTGTAGTCCTGTTACGGGGACACGCTGGGACTCTGAGATGAAAACTCCAACTGGCATGTAGGTTTAGGAGGAACAGAGTTTTTAAGTTGAAATCCTGTTCCATACCTGGTTCGTTGCATGCTCCGAAGTAGGTGTTTCGTAGCTGACTACAGAAAGTCTGTGGGTTTTCAAATCGGCCCTGTTTGAGGTCCATAGCAATAAGGAGCCCATGATCTGAGTTTGGATCAGAGAATTTAAGAATCAAAGTCTGTAGCAGTTGCTGGTAGTACGCTTTGACAGTCTCTGGTTGACGATCCAGAAAGCAATGCACATCACGGCTGGACGTGATTTTTAACAGGTACAATGTGTTCACATCTGTCACGTTAGCGACAGTTTGCAAATGAAAGTCAATGGCTTGTAAAGAAGCATGAACGTCATGTCCTCCTGCAGGATCTGGATTGAATGTAGAGATGCTTCTGGCTAGCTTGTGGAGTTCTCTGTGAGCAGTGCAGGGTTTGGTGACATGCGTTCTCTGGAAGGGTTCTCTTCCCTCCGTTGTTGACAGATGTTCTTGTAAGCTGGCTGGTGATTTCCTTAGAAGGGAGACTACACCCCCTTTTCCAGCTCTGGGTTCTTGGCTGAAAGGGTTGGAGTGGCGGCCCGGGAGAAATTTTGTGGTGTGCGTTTCTCCGATCCAGCCACTCTGTAACCTGTGAGATTGTCTCAGTTCGGTGTGAACAGTGTCAAGTTCATCTTGGAGCTTGTTGAATTTAGCTCGGGCCGCTTGCAAGTGTGTTTTGCAGGCCCAGGTTTTA
The DNA here is from genome assembly GCF_023724105.1 of Carassius gibelio. Lineage (NCBI taxonomy): Eukaryota > Metazoa > Chordata > Actinopteri > Cypriniformes > Cyprinidae > Carassius > Carassius gibelio. The sequence goes on from NC_068420.1 coordinate 25,101,980, forward strand.
TAGTCTCTTTCTTTCAATTCAGTCTCTGCTCTTTTTAGGAGAGCGTCACCTTGCTGGAGTTTTTTTGTTGAGGTCTTTTCTGGCTTCTCTCTCCAGCTGTTCTCTTTGATCTGTGTCGAGGCGAAGATCTTGCAGGGCATTGTTAAGTCTTTCAACTCCTTTCTGTAGCTCTGGATCTGTGTCGTCCTCTTTCTCGCGCTGGTTCTGGGTCTCGAGGAGAAGCTGATCAAGATGACTCTGGGTTGGGGCCTGGTCCTTCCAGGCCTCCTCCGCGATGTTGCTCCGTTCACTGAGCCGTGCCTGGGTGACGAGAATGTGAACTAGGCTTCCGAAGATCCTGGCGAGTTCTCTGTAGTAGTCGCTTTGGTTTGGATCGCGTGCCATCAGTTCATCTAGCTCGGTGTCTAGTTGCTCTGGGTGCTGCAGGTTACTGGCATCCTTGGGCAGGAAGGGGGTCGTCACTGCTTTCAACCATGTCGAGAGGTGGCCCCCGTGGACTGCTGGACTGGATGCCTGGAACATCCTGATTCTCTGTCGGTGAGAGAAGCACAGCACACACACACAAAAAGACCAATGCAAGTTCGTTCTACATTTAACGAGCTATATTCATACGGGCTGTGCCGTTTATGAGAATTTTGGGGCTGACTGATGCAAACAGTCAGACAGTTAAGTAGCCAATTAACTTGGGTCAACGAAGGACCTGAAATGGAGATTTGACAGGCAGTAGCCTAGCGGGTCGTGTGAAGACAGCGGAGACCAGGACAACTAGAGCCCCAGATACAGATCCCCTGTAAAGACCTTGTCTCAGAGGAGCACCAGGACAAGACCACAGGAAACAGATGATTCTTCTGCACAATCTGACTTTGCTGCAGCCTGGAATTGAACTACTGGTTCCGTCTGGTCAGAGGAGAACTGGCCCCCCAACTGAGCCTGGTTTCTCCCAAGGTTTTTTTCTCCATTCTGTCACCGATGGAGTTTCGGTTCCTTGCCGCTGTCGCCTCTGGCTTGCTTAGTTGGGGTCACTTCATCTACAGCGATATCATTGACTTGATTGCAAATTAAAACAGACACTATTTCAACTGAACAGAGATGACATAACTGAATTCAATGATGAACTGCCTTTAACTATCATTTTGCATTATTGAGACACTGTTTTCCAAATGAATGTTGTTCAGTGCTTTGGCGCAATGTATTTTGTTTAAAGCACTATATAAATAAAGGTGATTGATTGATTGATGACACCGGCTGCTGGTGGTCGCTCTACTATTTAACTTCGTTGGTGGCTCCCAGGTTACTGTCTCTATGTGAAATGAAAGAAACAAATCACAACAGAACAGAGGGTAGAAAAAGATCAAAGTGAAACAACACTTGAAATGAGATGAAAACAATAGAAACACAATGTGTTAGTGAGAATAAGGAGGCCTGAGCCTACTGCTAGGTTTTAAGATAGGGCCAACAGGTGAGTGGGCTATCTGGGTAGGAAACCTAGAAATATGGTGTGGCTTATAGAAGCAAAAGGGTTAAACACTTAAAATATATCCGGGGGAATATCTAATATTCTGTGGCTTATAATAAGTGGATGGGTTTTATCACTTTTGGTTCACCTGGTTGAATTGAAGTCATTCAGGTGGGAACCAGTGGCTTGGTCAACCTCCCCGGTGCTCCCCAAACACTGAACCGCAGTGTCCCCGGTCCTCCGTTACTCTGGCGTGGCGCCGTCTCGAACGGCTTGTGACTTTTAGCACAACCTTTGGAGTGCCAAAATTGCTGATGTCTCTTGAGACAAGAGGGACCGAGTTTCACTCGCAGCCAGTATCGGTAACACTGGTCGGGCAGCCTTGCTCACTGGAAACCTGAGATGACTGTCCAATCACCAAGGGAGTTCTACAATCAAATACACAAAGGATGAACAAAGGAAACTTAAAGTTAATTAAGGTTTGGTTTGTTTAACATCAATTGAGTAACTATATATGTAGAGAGGAGAGGTAACAGCTTTACCTAATAATAATAAACAAAGCAAAGGAATTATGATAATAATGGTAATTATCAAAATAACCTAAGTCAAAAGAGAGAAGAAAAATAATAAACATCAAATTAAAAGACAGGAATGAAACAAGGGAGAAGGAGTAGCTGGTTTTCACCACAAGGGGGGGGGGAAGTACTGCTTCTCTGTCTTTAACCTGCTGAGCAGAAAACTTAATTCAAATTAAAAATTCAAAACTGGTTTAAATCAAAATTTAAAATAAGCATGTATGAATTAAAAAGGAAAATCTGAATAATATCCTATAATAACCATTGATAGCTTGTAAGTCATCATTAATGATCATGAAATTAATCAAACAGTGTGAGATTAATCAAAGAGGGTAAAAGTGGACATGCAATTTCAAAACAGAATGGAAAAGACAGAGGTCTGTTAGTCGATTTAACAGGAGACTGCCACTAGATGGCTTACCTTCTAAGTGGGTCAATCAGTGGTTGACCTGACACATCTAGATTTCCACTATTAACAATTACATTTTAATTCAAATAATGTTTGAACTAAACTCAAAGTAAATGTAAACAGTCAAAGGCAGGGAACATTCTTTTGTTTCCCTGTAATAATATTCGCACGAGCAAAGCTGTAAATGCAAATAATTATCGAGAATTTAGACATCCAATTCAAATATACATCACAGGGGATTATAAATTAGCAATCAGAGCGCATTATCTGAAATGGCCACAGGTTGGCAGCTTTGCACTCATGCAAGCTGGAATCAGAAAGCAGGGTGTACCCTGAAATTTCTAACCCACACGTTCCCTCTAGTGTTTAGATAGAGGAATTACAATTTCAATAGGACTTAGAATTTATCTGATCGTTTGTCAGGCTGATTTTCTGCATCAAAAATCACAAGTAACAAACCAAAGGTTTTAATCTCTGAGGTGCTATATTAACATAGGTTGAAGAAGGATCCGTTCACTTCCAAAACACAACTGTAATAAAAACAGGAATTTTCCAACTGTTGCCTCCAATAAACATTTATCAAAATAGCACTTATGATCTAAATGTTTTAGGTTTAAAAATCGGGTAGCTAAGCCAGTTTTAGACCAGGAGTTTTTATCGTTTATTTTTTTGAATATCATGTGGTTTACCACGAATTCAATAACGATATTTAATAACAAGGCCTTTTTACTGAATCAGAGGAACATCGCTCATGTTCAGATTTACATGTTGCAACTAATAAAAGATTTCTTTATCTTTTAATTATTCATATTCAAATGTTCTCACTGTAAAAAGATTTTGGTCTTTCTTAACAGGATACTTTTAACATTATACTGCAGTTTACTTTCATTAAAAATAACAGTGACTATACTGTTAAGTTTCTACAAATACCTAGCGCTGACTGACCAGCTTTTTGCCTCAGTCAGTTGAGTGAGTTCGCGTCTTGCGACTTATCTCACCAGTAACGTTACATAATTTCATAGCGCACGTGCAGAAATTATTAAAAACCATATACACAGATTGATTGCTCACAAAACGAAGTTTGAAATGCCCGCGTTATCTCCACCAAAAAATGTAACAACAATGAGTTTTACATAGTAATTAACTCAAATGATATATAGGGAATTTGAATAATTAATCAAGAATTTGATTAATATATATCTCAGATGACAGTTACATTTAATTTTATTGATTATGAAAAATAGCTCAATTGCCAATACCAATACTAATCACAGGGCACTGTAATTTACTCATTAATATGTCAATATTACATTCTTCATATCAATTATTGTGATATCTCTTACTGTAAATTACTGCAGATCAAACCGTGGTATGTCCAGCACACCACTGTAGACCTATCAATTTTCAATAAAGTTATCACGCCTTATAATTCAAGGAAAAGTATTCTCTGGCCATGAAAATATTATCCTATCCTTATGATAAATTTAGTTTCTAAATTTAGAGCTTGTAGCTATAGATCAGACACATCTCAGTGACTCGTAATGTGAGTGGGGTGGAGTCCAAGCCAATCATTTTATATATGGGTTTTTAATAATTCAACTAGTAATACATCAAACTACAAATCACACAGAGTAAATATGCGTACGAAAATACAGACAATAAACATTTACAAGACATAACGGAATCCAAATAAAAGAGAGAGAGAGAGAGAGAGAGAGAGAGAGAGAGAGAGAGAGAGAGAGAGAGAGAGAGAGAGAGAGCGAGAGAGAGAGAGAGAGAGAGAAGTGTAGAAAGCGAGAGAGATCACAGAATGAGCTCAGGTATGAAAATCAGTCAGTAAACCTTAGTGGAACCAACAACGAATCAAATAATAGCAACACTTTAAAGCAGCATTTAAATCTCCATAGAAAACGATACTTGCATGGCCCAGTGGGTGAGCGTGGTACCGGCGACGCACGTGTGATGTCACGTGGTCCTTTGAAAACTGCGCGCGTGGGCCGGAGGCCGTGTGACGCGCGTGCAAGCTGCGCTGGATCTTGGCGTGAGCGTGGAGTCACGTGTTCCTTTGTTGCAAAGAGGTGTTCGTTCATCTTCGCGCGGTATTTGAAAGGTTCAACAAACAATGTTCCAGAATTCGTCTTCATTGTGTGGAGAGGCGAATAGTTGAATAAACTTAGTAAAGAAAAGAAAAGAACGAAACGAAAGCTTCTAAAGGAGCCATTAAAATGGCTTTTTCTCTCAGCCCCTGTGCTAAGGGGGCCTATGGCCGCGCGGAAACAACGTTGGAGAGCAGCGTATCCGAGAACGGGGAAGAGGAAGAAGAGAGAAGAGAGAGGCGGACCTTGTTCGGTCGACTCTTATAGCTTGAGATGTTCACGCCTCTTTTCGCGTGAACCACCCAATGAACATCCGCGATCTGAAGCGGCGGGAAAGTTCCTTTGTCTCTGGGAACAACCCACCCTAATGATTTAGGACTTGTCCGATTTCATCAGGGATATTCTAGCACGTTCGTAATTCCAGAATAATACATTTTTCATTACTTTACTTTAGATAAGTGGGTCTGTCAAAGCATGACGATTAGAACAAGACTAGACATAATATATATATGACCAAAGATCTAATTTTTAGATCGAATTACACATTTAAAGATTTGTTTAACACATGATAACACTGCAGATGTTGGGAAACATCTAAATGTACCAAAAGGGAATACGTAATACATTTATAAAACATGAAAACAGAAAGTTAATGAATACATTCCATAGAATGCATTGTTCAAAAGAAGCCAGTGACTTGGCTTCTCTCCTGTCCTGTGTGGTCGTAACTTTTACAACCTGCAAAAGTGGGGGTTGCAGAAACATGGCTCTCTTTGAGAAGGTTAAAGTGAGGAGAGACATTTCCTAAAGTATGAGCTTGCAACTTATACTCTTCACATAACAAGGATTAACCATTTTATGCAATCCAAAAACATAATTAAAATACATATTAATAATAAAATGAAAGTAAGGAACTTATACAAAAAGGTTTCCTTTGTCTCCAGTGTGTTGGAGGAATTTGGGTTGGGGGTTTTAGTTTCTTCTTTGAAGCTCGCATGGGCATCGTAAATAATTTAAGTCCAGCCAGGCTGGCGCCAGGCACTTGGTGCAAAAAGAGTTTCATTTGGAAAATCAGAATTAAACACATGAATCGATGATCTGCATATCCGTTACAGATTAATGTACAATTTGCTGCAAACATAGCTAAATGGCTTAATAATTGAATACTGCACATAGTACATTTTTAGAAAAGGTAAGTGCAATTTTTTATCTTAAAACTCTTAACTTTTTTTTATGGCAGTTGCAAGTTTATTTCTCATGATTAATTAATGTATCTTGCAAACTAGCAATTTCTACGTAAAAGTAAATAAAGTTGTAAATGTTTTTACACCAATTTTGCTTCCATTGCAGCTCTTCCATCAAATTTAAATGGAACAATAAATATTGAACATCCCCATCTGCCATTACTTTTGTTTTCAGACTCGAAAAGCCAACTACTCAGGACAGCGAGAATTAGCAGAGAGGTACTCCAAGACAGCACTCATCGTGAATTATATCATCAGTGGCATTGCCCTTGTTATTATTGTTATTGTTATCATCGTGATTACGATTTGAAGATAAAAGCTTTTAGAGCTGACAAAGTTGGATGGAGATCACAAACCGATTAGTTTTTCTGTATTTTAAAGGTTACTCACTCTATTTATAATAATTCTTATGCTTTAAAGCTGATTATTGTATGTTTAAAACAATGAAAGCTACCATACAGTTTTCTGTTCTCTTCTATAATGTTTTGTTTATTTAAATATATTGTATGCAGCTGTGCTCATTTTTTACATATATATTATATTACATGCAGTATGTGTAATGTGTCTTCAAGATTGAATATCTTTGAAGAAACACCCAAACAATTTAACAATGGGAGGATGAAATATTAAACAAATAAATGTTTTATTACACTGAATTATAACCTACAGTTCATGACAGTTTATAAGAAATGTGTCAGAAAATACTATTGTGAACATTTCCTGAAATTAAAGTGTTAGTCAAATACTGAAATCAGAAAGCACAAACATTTATTTTATTTAAAAATCCATGATAAAGTTTCTTTTTACAACTTTCTTTTAAAGTGCATGTTTGTTCTATATTTTGAAAAAAAAAAAATTCTTAATTTTAACACATTTTAAGTAAATTTTACTGCTACTACTCTGTACAATCTACTTGCTATTGAACTTAACATTCATAAAGAAATTAGGTTAATATTACATAATTATATTTAATTTATAATTATATTTTATTTCCAATTAAGTAAAATTTACTTACCTAAGTAAATTTAACAAAGACAACAAGCAATTTTGCCAATAAAATAGAGTACTTTTTACTAGCCTACTTGAAATACATTTATTTTACCCAATATAGTACCTAATTAAACCTTGCTTTTAAACAGATGAAACATCTAAGTAAATATTACAATAAATATCATATAAACACACATTTACATAAATAGTAATGTGGCACTACTTGGTAAACAGTACACAATGTCGGTGTCACGACCGGGATACAGGAAAACAAGGTGAGAGATCCAAATGTGAGTATGTCTTTTATTAGGGGTAATCCAGATCGTAAACAGTCCATGGAGGGGTCAAAACCAAAGAAGCAATCCAAACAATACTAGACAGACACAAACACACGGGCAAGAACAAGACTAGACTTTGACGGGATTAACTCTACAGACTCCGGGACACATACTAAGACAGACAGGGTATAAATACACAGGGAAATGACAAGCGCTAATGGGGAATGGGCTGAGTGCAATGATTAATGATTAGTGACAGCTGAGTGCAATGAGAAGACGGAGATCGTGGGGAATGTGGTTCAGGACGTGACAGACACTGTGGGGAAGGAGGACATCAATATCCCAGAGTAATTCATGTACTCAAACAGTAATGTAATAGAATAATGATTAGTTATGTCTGAATGTATGACGTAATGGATGACGTATATGAGGAAGGACGTAAAGTGTGTGTGTATAGGGTGACTACTGAATAGTTATAAACAAGTTCACCAATAGCTTCAGTAAAAGTTCAAAGAACATAATCAAGACTGGACATTGTATTCTTCTGCAACATACAAAGGGGTTTTTTACATGGTGTCAGAGTGCCGATCATCTGGATAGCGGAGTTTAACCCACCTGAAAGCTTTTGCTTTGAGAGACCCGTGGAATGGACTGACTGGAAAAAGCGATTTACACGTTACAGAACGGCGACTAAACTTGATAAGGAGGACGGCAGTGTACAAGTAAGCACCCTTATCTATTCCCTGGGAGGCGAAGCAGAGAATATTTTCAGCTCATTCATCTTTGAGGAGGAGGGAGATGAGGACAAATACAAACTGGTGCTCGGCAAGTTTTGATTCGTATTTCATACCAAAGCACAGCGTAATACACGAAAGAGCATGCTTCCATCAGCGCGTTCAATGTTCAGGAGAGAGAGCGGAATCTTTTATCTGCTCCCTTTATGAATTGTCAGAGCATTGCGAGATTGGGGCCGCTCGTGAGGAACACATTAGAGACCGAATTGTGGTCGGAATTCAGGACAAGGAGCTGTCGCGCAAGTTGCAGCTAATTTCAAATCTCACACCCGAGATGACGATGCAAGAAAGCCGCCAATCAGAGGAAGTGAACGCACAAGTTAGCGCGCAAGGAGAAGCTGCTGCATGCGCTATTGTAGAGAGTAGCACATAAAAGATACACACAACGGAAGCAACAAGCTCCAGGGATAAAGTTTAAACAAGAAGCCAGAGACAATGAAAGAGAGAAAATATGCGGCAGATGTGGAAAAGGAATGCACAAAAAATCTGACTGTCCAGCACTGAAATCCTCATGCAACAGATGTAGGAAAATGGGACACTGGGAAAAGATGTGCAAGAGCAAAGTGGTGAGTGAAGTAAGAGGCTGTGAAGAGTATAATTACCACTTTCTGGGTTCAGTTAATAGCACATATTCCTGCAATGAATGGACTGTTCAATTAGAGATTGGCAGTCACCGGTTAGCTTTAAAATAGACCCCCGTGCTGATGTGTGCATTATGACTGAAGAAGAATTTAGAATGCTCAAGCCTGAGAAAACACTACTCACTTCTAAGACTGTACTGAATAGCCCAGGTGGCCGTCTGGACTTTATCGGTCAGTTTACAGCACACACAGAATTAAAAAATAAGCGGTACTCATTCAAAGTGTATGTTATCAGAGGAGAGACCCCTAGCAGCCTACTTTGTCAAACAGTAGCCAAGCAGATGGGGCTGGTGAAGATTATTCTGGAGGTGCACAGTGCTGTAATGGAAGTTGGCTTACTAAAAACAGAGCCAGTGAAGATTCCATTACAAGAAAATGCACAGCCCTATGCAGTATATACTGCGCGCAGGATTCCAATCCCCTTCATGACACCTGTAAAGGAGGAACTAAACAGGATGGAAGCCGAGGGTATCATAGAGAAAGTAACGGAGCCCACAGAGTGGTGTGCACCGATAGTGCCAGCTCCTAAAAAGTCTGGACAGGTGCGCATGTGTGTCGACCTCAGGGAGTTAAATAAAGCTGTCAAAAGAGAAAGGTTTGTTTTACCTACTGCAGAGGAGATAACAGCTACACTGAATGGTGCAAGAGTGTTCTCCACACTGGATGCAGCTGCAGGGTCCTGGCAAATACTGCTGGATAAAGACAGTCAAAGACTGACAACCTTTATTACTCCATTCGCCAGGTACTGCTTCAAACGTCTTCCCTTTGGAATTTCCAGCGCTCCTGAAATCTTCCAAAGGAAAATTATGGAAACTCTAGAAGGCCTGGAGGGAGTGAACGTTTACATGGATGATATTATCATCCATGGAAGGGATGGGGCGGAGCATGACCAACGACTACAGTCAGTGATGGAACGATTACAATCAGCTGGCCTGAGGTTAAACACAGGGAAATGTAGGATGAGGCAAGAGAAGCTACACTTCCTAGGCCATGAAATCAGTGCTGATTGGGATACGGCCGGACCCGGCCAAGCTATCGGGTATTAACAAACTGCCTTCACCTGATAACACCCAGGGGTTAAAAAGTTCTCGGGATGATCAAAGGCCGCTCTACGATTTGCTGAAAGTCAAAGCAACATGGACATGGGGTTCAGCCCAACAAGCAGCTTTGCAGGAGATAAAAGGACTCCTCATGTCCTCACCTACCTTAGCATTTTATGATGCGAGAAAACCAACAATGGTGTCAGCAGATGCAAGCAGCAATGGAATCGTTGGTGTACTGATGTAGAAACATGACAAACAAGAACTGGAGACCATGGCTTATTTCTCAAGACAACTTAGCGAAGCTGAAACCAGATACGCTCAAATAGAAAAGCAGTGTCTGGCAGCTGTCTGGTCATGTGAGAGATTCTAAATAAGTTCAAGCTTATCAGTGACCACAAGCCATTGGTGCCACTAATAAACGTCAAAGACCTGGACTTGGTTCCAATCCGTTGCCAATGCTCTGTCCAGCAGCCCCTCAGACGGTTTACAGGACTGTAGTGACACCCATTTAGATGTGGAGTGCTATGTGGCATCCATTATTGACAACATGCCAGCTTCAAAGCAAAAGATGGACATCATCAGGTTATCTGATTATCTTATCTTAACTGTCGAAGATGAAAGCCTGCAAAAGGTAATCACATATATTCAGTCAGGTTGGCCTAAACAAATAACCAGGGTGCATCAGATGGCCAGAGACTTTTTCCTCGTGAGAAATGAACTTTCCACTCTAGATGGAATTGTCACCAGGGGCAACAGAATGATCATACCTGAAAAACTGAGGGCGGAGATCATAGATCGCATACACGATGGGCATCAGGGACTGAGCAAATGCCGGGAAAGAGCAAACACATCGGTGTGGTGGCCTGGTTTATCGTCCCAAATTAAGCTTAAAATCTCGTCGTGCCAGTCCTCCCAAGAAATGAGAAGAGCTCAGCCCAGAGAACCACTTCCTGAAAGGCCATGGAAGAGAATCGGAATTGATCTTTGCGAACATAACAAACATACCTACCTCGTCATTTCAGACCACTACTCACGCTTTCTAGAGGTTCTACACATGCCCACAACTACCAGTACACAGGTAGTGAGAAAACTAAAAGCCACCTTTGCCCGCTATGGTATAGCTGAGGAGGTGGTCAGTGACAATGGGCCACAATTCACCAGTGTGGAGTTCAAAGAATTGGCTTGTGAGCTAGATTTCAAACACATAACCTCCAGCCCACATCACCCACAAGGAAATGGGCATGCTGAAAGAGCCGTACAAAATAATTTTAAAGCAAAAAGACCCCTTCTGGCGCTTATGTGTTACAGATCTACTCCATGCAGTAGTACAGGTGCCAGTCCAGGAGAACTCTTGATGGGTCTGAAAATTCGGACAACCTTACCCACCCTTGATATTAATCTGCTACCTAAATGGCCAAACAAAAACAGTTATCGAGAGAAATGATGCAGCCAAAAAAAAAAGGAACAAGCTTATTACTACTACTTATATACCTCTGCTATATCCAGGGAATCAGGTCCTCACCAAAGTGGACACTCAAAAATCCTGGCTGACAAAGGCAACTGTGATGAAGGGAAGTGTCACACCACGATCTTATCTTTTGGAGACAGAGCAAGGGGGTATGTTACACCGAAACAGATGCCACCTACAGGAAGTGCCAGTGGAGAAAGCACCAATAACAACATCTGTAAATACCCCACAGCATGAGACCGCACTACCAACAACAATGAGTGCTGTCAGGACACCAGATGTTCCAGAACAATATGGAATAAATCCATATCCTGGACTGGTACGAAGCAGGTCTGGCAGGATTAGCAGATCACCACAAGTTCTGGACCTATAAATGAGGAAAGAAAGATAAGAGACAGAATCGTATAGTATGGGTACTCTGAGAAATGTTGAGATGTTAAATGCAGTTCACAGTAAACCCAAGTTAATATAGTTTCATTAGAGACGGTGTATGTTCTACATTTGGAAGGAAATGTTTTGCCTAAATGTTACATGTATGCTTGAAGTAACAATGAAGCATTTGTTTGTTATAAGGCGAACAAGAGATTGAAAAGGGGGAGATGTAATAGAATAATGATTAGTTATGTCTGAATGTATGACGTAATGGATGACGTATATGAGGAAAGACGTAAAGTGTGTGTGTATAGTGTGGCTACTGAATAGTTGTAAACAAGTTCACCAATAGCTCCAGTAAAAGTTCAAAGAACATAATCAAGACTGGACATTGTATTCTTCTGCAACATACAAAGGGGTTTATTACAGTACACTGACTGAACTTCTGTGAAGAGAGAACTGAAGATGAACACCGAGCCGAGCCAGATAACGAACTCTTGAACGAGTCAAGAACCGTTTCTGTCGGACGCGTCCGATTCGAGAACCGGGGAGCTGATGATACTGCGCATGTGTGATTCAGCGTGAAGCAGACTGTCACACAGAGCATCTGAATCAAACTGATTCTTTGGTGATTGATTCTGAATTGATTCTGTGCTAATGTTTTGAGCGCTGGTAAACCGAAGGCTTGAATCAAGGGCAATCACCAATGATGCCATTACACAAGAGCGCAAAAGAACCGGTGAACCGTTTTTTTCAACCGGTTTATTGAATCAAACTGTCCGTAAGAATTACTGGTGATCCGAAAACCGATGCAACTGGTTCTTGACTCGTGAACAAGTCAGTCTATTGTTCGTTATCTGGCTCGGCTCAGTGTTCATCTTCAGTTCTCTCTTCACAGCAGTTCAGTCAGTGTACTGTTTGAGTGCATGCATTACTCCGGGATATTGGTTTTTTTGAACTCAGGGGGAGTGTCAGCCACATTAAAAAAGTTAACAGCTTAAGTCATTTGTGGATTAATGCGTATTGGAGACGAGAACCATTTAATATGATTGAGTTCGATTTGGTGAACTGGTTCAAAAAGATCCGGTTGCATCGAATGATTCGTTCACAAACCGGATATCAAAAACTGCTTTGTTTTGTATTCTCTCACAACAGACACGGAAGTTTTTGCTATTTTTGGACCAAAATGTATTTTCAATGCTTCAAAAAAATTCTAACTGACCCTCTGATGTCACATGGACTACTTTGATGATGTTTTTCGTACCTTTCTGGACATGGACAGTAGACAGTTCACACAGCTTCAATGGAGGGACTAAGAGCTCCCGGACTAATTCTTAAATATCTTAAACTGTGCACCAAAAATAAACGGAGGTCTTATGGGTTTGAAACAACATGAGGGTAAGTTATTATTAATTAGTTATTAACTATCCCTTTAAAGCCTTTTATACAGTACATGGTTAAAGCTTATGGGTGAGTCACGTGATGAAAGAACGACTCAGACCCGAAGACTTGTCAGATAAGAGGTGAGGTGAACTAATCATGGACTGAAGTGCCAGGTAAACGATGAATTCATCTTTTCTGTTTATTATAGCATTATAGTTTTGTATTGTTTGTAATGTGATCAACGTTTGCGTAAGTACTAGTAGACATGGTAGGGAAGTAACATAACATTTTAATTATATTTTGATAAAATGAACAGAATGACTCGAAAAAAGATTTGTTAATTTTGCTGAACGAGACTCAAAGGTCCAAGTGGTAGGCGTGACGTAAAAGTCGTCATTGGAGAGTTTGTCTGGGAGGCTCTGAGCAGACGTACTCTGTAGTCTTCACATGCACAACGTGTGTGAAGAAGCCTGTTGCTACTCGAACCTGTACAAACAGTCAATAAAACAACAAAGACAGCCAGATGTGCAACAATTCTGGGCAACTGTTTGTTCATGTTTGTTACGGAGCGGACCATCAGCATACGCTTTTGGTAGAATAAATATAAGTAGTCCCGGTCCGCGCAGTCCATATATGCGTTCGCCCAGGTTGCTCATGCGGAAAGTACAGAGGTGTCAAGTAACGAAGTACAAATACTTCGTTACTGTACTTAAGTAGAAATTTGGGGTATCTATACTTTACTTGAGTAATTATTTTTCAGCCGACTTTTTACTTCTACTCCTTATATTTTCACGCAAGTATCTGTACTTTCTACTCCTTACATTTTAAAAATAGCTTCGTTACTGCTATTTCATTTCGGCTTGTTTTCATTCTGCCTTGTCATCATTAAAAAAAAAAAAAAAAAAAAAAAAAACTTTCCAGCTAAACTATCCTAACTAAATTGCGCCATTCGGATGGAGTGAATTTGATTGTGGTTGGATGAGAAGTATAAACGGATACCATTCCGACACCCTATTGGTTTGTACGCGATCCATCGCACCTGCACAGGACACAGATCACATCACACTCCAGCAAGGACAAAGCCAGTGTTGGGTTCGTTTGTTTGGGTTCGTTTGTCAAAAAAAAGAGCTCAAACAGAGACAGAGGACACAAGGTGTGTGTTCATCGATAGATTGTTAGAATATCTGTATCTGTGCAGTTCTTTGTCATAAATACAGTTTACAAAAGGACACGAAGAAGCAGTCGCTTTCTCATCTTCTGTAAAGTTTTCGATTGTCACCGCTCATCACTAAACAGCCGTTTCCTCCAGCGAAAATCTAGCCCTTAACACATATGAACGAACACATACTTTAATTACACTTATTTAAATATACTTAATTTAATCATTACATTAATCATTACATACTTTATACATACACTAGCTACTGTGCAAAAGTCTTAGGCACGTTAATATTTTCACTTAAAAGAATGGTGTTCAGCCAGTTATTTATATATTTTGCTGTAGTGTGTCAGTAGAAATGATCAGTTTACATTTCCAAACATTCATTTTGCCGTTGTCAGACTGCTGGTGCATTCAAAATATCACTAGATTATTATAAAAATTAATGGCAAACTGATATTACTCTACTGACACACTACAGCAAAAGATATAAATAACTGGCTTAAACCCCTTTTTTGGGGTGAAAATATTTTTTTTTTCTTTTCCATAAGACTTTTGCACAGTACTGTATTTTAAAAACGACATTGTTTCTACTTTATAAAGAATGAGCATACAGTAATTCACAGAACTGATTAAAGACAGTGAAAGACAGCACTCATCTTAACTAAATATCAGAGAGATTGACAGAGATACAGTAGAAACATTATGTGTGCTTTTGTATTAAATAATGACCCAGATTGTGAAATACATTTATTAGCCTTAGAGTAAGGAAAGCACAACTTGGGAAATGAGAGCATCCAAGCTGAAAAGCTATGGATTTATTTTAAATATTTTGAATGTTCTTTAAAGTTATCCATAGTTTTTTTTGAGGTTCTTTTTTTTAAAGTATCGGTTCAGGCACCGTTTAGGCACCGGTGCCATTTTAAAATTATCGAAAAGGCACTGGACCCAACTTAAAAGTTATTTTTTTTCACTGGCTCATTTACCAAATCTGCGCTTTCTCTTCCTCCTCCACAAATAAAGCTACTGTAGGTAGTTCGGTAACGAGACGTTTTAATAAATTATCGTTTGCGATTGATGACGCAATTGACAATGTTGTGATAATTAGGCTTTACCAACTTTGTAACTCGTTACCCCCCGAACACAGGACATAACAGACGTATGTAATGAATACAAGAAGCTATCAATCAAGAAGGTATCAGGATTATGAGTTATTTTTAGTTTTTGATTACTCACTTGGATTAATCATTCATTTTGACAGCACTATAATGTTTATTGTATATAGACAACCATACAAGAGTAATTGTTACTAAGCCTGCACCAATGTTCTTGTCCATTGCCCTCGCAGATTCCTGCAGCTAAGCTTGGATGTACATTTACATTCCATTAAAGGTTATTGATGACAGGCTTCTGAAGTTTGACTTTTTGCACCAATACAATAATTAGAGGCAACTAGTCATCATATCTCTAGATCTTTAATGTATTTGCATTGTACTAAAATGTGTTCATTTTCAATGGTCATATATGCGGCTGAAACAGATAGCCTAATGGATCCCAAATTTTTCAACATGAACATTTTAATATAACTTTATAGTCATTATAGTCTTTAGAAAAAATTGTTTTTGAGGAGGTGGGGTAGTGCACAATAGGCTCCTGTGGCATGGCCCAAGCTTTTGTTCTTAATGGCATTTTTTCCCTTACATTACTTTTACTTTTATACTTTAAGTAGTTTTTTAAACCAGCACTTTTACACTTTTACTTGAGTAAAAAGCTTGAGTTGATACTTCAACTTTTACAAAAGTCTTTTTAAACCCTAGTATCTATACTTCTACTTGAGTAATGAATGCCAATACTTTTGACACCACTGGGAAAGTATAACACCGGTTTAATGGCCAAATTGTCAAACTTAGAAAGGTGCGCACAGTTTCATTGTCCAGTTTCCTGGATGACAGCCAGATTAATCAATCATGATCAAATAAGGTAAAGTAACCAGCGGTTACCATATTGCATGGTAACCGCTGAACATACAATTTTATGGTTCTAAATAAATGCAACATAGTCCAGTGCGACTTATGTATGTTTTTTCTCTCATCATGACGTATTTATACGGTAAACTGATTCAACATACAAATCTTGTTTAAAAAAAAAATTATGTTGATTTACAGGTGTCTTTGTAAACCTTTTTCAACAGTTTAGCATTTAAAAGAAATTCAACCATATTTCAGCGTTGAAGGTTGGTCATATGCCAGCTGTGTTTGATTTAATATGAAGAGTTAGAATGTGACTACCGTATTTTCCGGACTATAAGTCGTACCTGAGTATAAGTCGCAAAAATGAATTTGACATGAACCAAGAGAAAACTTTACCGTCTACAGTCGCTAGAGGGCACTCTATCCTGCTCAGTGCTCCTGTAGTTTACCGCTGAAAACATAGAGCGGCCTCTCGCGGCTGTAGAAGGTAATGTTTTCTCTTGGTTCTAAATAAATGCGTCTTATAGTCCAGTGGGACTTATCTTTGTTTTTTTCCTATGATGTATTTTTGGACTGATGCGACTTATAATCTCTTGATAAATGATGATAATAGTGCTCATCTCTCCTCCTGCTGTTCTTTGCGGAATATATATATATATATATATATACACACTTTTTTTTTTTTTGCAATAACCAGAAGCCCGACTAAATACAAGATTATTTCCATTCCTGACCCAGACACTCCAAGACTGTAGTAAATTTAATTATCCATTTAGGCTTTTTAAATACACTGAATATTTTTTTGTTTTGCAATGAAATGGCCTTTTTGTTGAAGCCTGCCTTTGTGTCTTTGCTTGTGTTGTTTTGTGTGGTCCATAGACTGTAAAGGGTGTGTTCGAGCACAGTCTACCTCCATAAGAAACATCACTGTATCAGTTTAGGCTTATTAGATTTTAGAATATATTACACTGTATAACATTCATAATGTGCAGGCATATTATGCTTCAAGATTTTGAAGGTGAAAAAAAATTAATGACCAAATGATGATTGTGCTCTGTTTGTACATCACTGATGAAATAAGCAGTTGTGTAACTGATCATGTGACTTCCTTTATACAGACAGTCAGATGTTCTTGTTTTCGACAGAATCGTTCTTTAGCTGGAAAACATGATCATCAGGTTTTACACAAACTTGAGGAGTTCATTCAGCTTGAGAGCTGCTGTTATTAAGACCAAAGAGAGACAACCCTACTACATTCTAGTAATCAGACTTTATC
>NC_068420.1:25119633-25167683 GCF_023724105.1 Carassius gibelio
TGAAACAGCTTTCTCTAATAGAGAGAAAAGCTTTTGAGCAGATTTGGGCTTGATTTCACTTCATTTCAACAGAAACACTATTTCAGCATTACTGGACTCAGAAAGCTGTAAACTGACAATCTTGATCATTGAAGTCCTAACATTAGTTTTTGTGCATATAACTTCTAACACATTAAAAACTGTCTCACAGCATTGCAGAAAACATTTTATTTCATAAGACATAAGCATGTTTCAGTTTGGCAAGATTTGCACTGAATATTGAATGAAACAGCTTTCTCTAATAGAGAGACAAGCTTTTGAGCAGATTTGGGCTAGATTTCGCTTCATTTGAACAGAAACACTATTTCAGCATTACTGGACTCAGAAAGCTGTAAACTGACAATCTTGATCATTGAAGTCCTAACATTAGTTTTTGTGCATATAACTTCTAACTAGAGTTGTTCCGATTCCGATACTAGTATCGGAAATATCTCCGATACCACAACAAATTCTGGCATCGGCATCGGCGAGTACATGAACCCATATACCGATCCGATACCATTTTCTTAAAAAAGACCTAGTTATGACCGCAAGCTTTGCCTAACCGCTGCACGGTTCTTCTTCGCTGCTCAAAATGCATTGAAAACACAGGAAGTTGTGCTGTGTTGCCACAAGCAACCCCTGTTTAGAGCAGCGAAGAAGAAATGAAAACGCGTTAGCAGCCCTTATCTATATATGACTGGATCACTCATCACATTCTAAACTGCCAAAAGACAGTGAAGCCGCTACTATATTATAGATCAGTGGTTAGCAGTATGTCTCTGTAGTACCGGTAGTTACAGACTCTCGAGTATATTCAGTACCGGCAACTGCGTTCAGTCGCTTCCGTGTAAGTCAAAACGCAGGGCTCCAGACAGTAGCCGAATATATACTAGTGTCTGTGAATATTAAACTGCAAAATACTATTTAAATATTACTCCCGCAAAATCTACATCTCTGTGGGTGACTGGCACAGATGCGCGAGAGCTCGCTGTTTTGTAGTCTCTGCTGTGTGTCATGAGGACACGAACGCATAAACCGTCACTTCATGAGAATTTACCGTTTCATTTGAGAATACTGTCATATCATAAACACAGACACTCAAAGATCTTCATGGCAGCCCATTAAAATAAATGTTTGGTTTACATGAGTAAATTGACAATATATAAAGCTACTGTTGTAGCCTACAGTAATAATAATACATCTCTATAATAATAATAATTATGCCTAGATGGTTGCTTGTTTTTTACTTGTTAGAGATTATCTGATTAATAGATCTTTTTTTATATTCCTAGACTTATTTGTTGCAGTTTTTTTATACAGTTATATTGTAAAACTTAAATACCTTTTTTAGTTTGCGGTGTTAGATTTTTGGCTGCATTTGAAGTTCTTTTTTGCATAAGAAAATAAATAATACTGTCAAATTCATGTTAGATAATAAAAATACTGTAATAAATACAGTAGTTCACCATGTATTTGTTCATGTTTTATTGAGGGATCTGTCTGAAGCACACCATAAAAAAATTCTAGCAATTTACACAGGGCTAGTAGTATATACAGCTGTATATACAGATATACACCCAGGTATCGGATCAGTACTCGGTATCGGCCGATACCCTGAGCCCAGGTATCGGAATCGGTATCGGGAAGAGAAAAAGGGTATCGGAACATCTCTACTTCTAACACATTAAAAACTGTCTCACAGCATTGCAGAAAACATTTTATTTCATAAGACATAAGCATGTTTCAGTTTGGCAAGATTTGCACTGAATACTGAATGAAACAGCTTTCTCTAATAGAGAGACAAGCTTTTGAGCAGATTTGGGCTAGATTTCGCTTCATTTGAACAGAAACACTATTTCAGCATTACTGGACTCAGAAAGCTGTAAACTGACAATCTTGATCATTGAAGTCCTAACATAAGTTTTTGTGCATATAACTTCTAACACATTAAAAACTGTCTTACAGCATTGCAGAAAACATTGTATTTCATATGGCATAAGCATCTATCAGTTTGGCAAGATTTGCACTGAATATTGAATGAAACAGCTTTCTCTAATAGAGAGACAAGCTTTTGAGCAGATTTGGGCTAGATTTCGCTTCATTTGAACAGAAACACTATTTCAGCATTACTGGACTCAGAAAGCTGTAAACTGACAATCTTGATCATTGAAGTCCTAACATAAGTTTTTGTGCATATAACTTCTAACACATTAAAAACTGTCTTACAGCATTGCAGAAAACATTGTATTTCATATGGCATAAGCATCTATCAGTTTGGCAAGATTTGCACTGAATACTGAATGAAACCGCATTCTCTAATAGAGAGAAAAGCTTTTGAGCAGATTTGGGCTTGATTTCACTTCATTTGAACAGAAACACTATTTCAGCATTACTGGACTCAGAAAGCTGTAAACTGACAATCTTGATCATTGAAGTCCTAACATAAGTTTTTGTGCATATAACTTCTAACACATTAAAAACTGTCTTACAGCATTGCAGAAAACATTGTACTTCATAAGACATAAGCTTGTTTCAGTTTGGCAAGATTTGCACTGAATACTGAATGAAACAGCTTTATCCAATAGAGAGAAAAGCTTTTGAGCAGATTTGGGCTTGATTTCACTTCATTTGAACAGAAACACTATTTCAGCATTACTGGACTCAGAAAGCTGTAAACTGACAATCTTGATCATTGCAGTCCTAACATTAGTTTTTGTGTATATAACTTCTAACACATTAAAAACTGTCTTACAGCATTGCAGAAAACATTTTATTTCATAAGACATAAGCATGTTTCAGTTTGGCAAGATTTGCACTGAATACTGAATGAAACAGCTTTCTCTAATAGAGAGAAAAGCTTTTGAGCAGATTTGGGCTTGATTTCACTTCATTTGAACAGAAACACTATTTCAGCATTACTGGACTCAGAAAGCTGTAAACTGACAATCTTGATCATTGCAGTCCTAACATTAGTTTTTGTGCATATAACTTCTAACACATTAAAAACTGTCTTACAGCATTGCAGAAAACATTTTATTTCATAAGGCATAAGCTTGTTTCAGTTTGGCAAGATTTGCACTGAATATTGAATGAAACAGCTTTATCTAATAGAGAGAAAAGCTTTTGAGCAGATTTGGGCTTGATTTCACTTCATTTCAACAGAAACACTATTTCAGCATTACTGGACTCAGAAAGCTGTAAACTGACAATCTTGATCATTGAAGTCCCTAACATAAGTTTTTGTGCATATAACTTCTAACACATTAAAAACTGTCTTACAGCATTGCAGAAAACATTGTACTTCATAAGACATAAGCTTGTTTCAGTTTGGCAAGATTTGCACTGAATACTGAAAGAAACAGCTTTATCTAATAGAGAGAAAAGCTTTTGAGCAGATTTGGGCTTGATTTCACTTCATTTAAACAGAAACACTATTTCAGCATTACTGGACTCAGAAAGCTGTAAACTGACAATCTTGATCATTGAAGTCCTAACATAAGTTTTTGTGCATATAACTTCTAACACATTAAAAACTGTCTTACAGCATTGCAGAAAACATTGTACTACATAAGGCATAAGCTTGTTTCAGTTTGGCAAGATTTGCACTGAATATTGAATGAAACAGCTTTCTCTAATAGAGAGAAAAGCTTTTGAGCAGATTTGGGCTTGATTTCACTTCATTTGAACAGAAACACTATTTCAACATTACTGGACTCAGAAAGCTGTAAACTGACAATCTTGATCATTGCAGTCCTAACATTAGTTTTTGTGCATATAACTTCTAACACATTAAAAACTGTCTTACAGCATTGCAGAAAACATTTTATTTCATAAGACATAAGCATGTTTCAGTTTAGCAAGACTTGCACTGAATACTGAATGAAACAGCTTTCTCTAATAGAGAGAAAAGCTTTTGAGCAGATTTGGGCTTGATTTCACTTCATTTCAACAGAAACACTATTTCAGCATTACTGGACTCAGAAAGCTGTAAACTGACAATCTTGATCATTGAAGTCCTAACATTAGTTTTTGTGCATATAACTTCTAACACATTAAAAACTGTCTCACAGCATTGCAGAAAACATTTTATTTCATAAGACATAAGCATGTTTCAGTTTGGCAAGATTTGCACTGAATACTGAATGAAACAGCTTTCTCTAATAGAGAGACAAGCTTTTGAGCAGATTTGGGCTAGATTTCGCTTCATTTGAACAGAAACACTATTTCAGCATTACTGGACTCAGAAAGCTGTAAACTGACAATCTTGATCATTGAAGTCCTAACATAAGTTTTTGTGCATATAACTTCTAACACATTAAAAACTGTCTTACAGCATTGCAGAAAACATTGTATTTCATATGGCATAAGCATCTATCAGTTTGGCAAGATTTGCACTGAATATTGAATGAAACAGCTTTCTCTAATAGAGAGACAAGCTTTTGAGCAGATTTGGGCTAGATTTCGCTTCATTTGAACAGAAACACTATTTCAGCATTACTGGACTCAGAAAGCTGTAAACTGACAATCTTGATCATTGAAGTCCTAACATAAGTTTTTGTGCATATAACTTCTAACACATTAAAAACTGTCTTACAGCATTGCAGAAAACATTGTACTTCATAAGACATAAGCTTGTTTCAGTTTGGCAAGATTTGCACTGAATACTGAAAGAAACAGCTTTATCTAATAGAGAGAAAAGCTTTTGAGCAGATTTGGGCTTGATTTCACTTCATTTAAACAGAAACACTATTTCAGCATTACTGGACTCAGAAAGCTGTAAACTGACAATCTTGATCATTGAAGTCCTAACATAAGTTTTTGTGCATATAACTTCTAACACATTAAAAACTGTCTTACAGCATTGCAGAAAACATTGTACTACATAAGGCATAAGCTTGTTTCAGTTTGGCAAGATTTGCACTGAATATTGAATGAAACAGCTTTCTCTAATAGAGAGAAAAGCTTTTGAGCAGATTTGGGCTTGATTTCACTTCATTTGAACAGAAACACTATTTCAACATTACTGGACTCAGAAAGCTGTAAACTGACAATCTTGATCATTGCAGTCCTAACATTAGTTTTTGTGCATATAACTTCTAACACATTAAAAACTGTCTTACAGCATTGCAGAAAACATTTTATTTCATAAGACATAAGCATGTTTCAGTTTAGCAAGACTTGCACTGAATACTGAATGAAACAGCTTTCTCTAATAGAGAGAAAAGCTTTTGAGCAGATTTGGGCTTGATTTCACTTCATTTCAACAGAAACACTATTTCAGCATTACTGGACTCAGAAAGCTGTAAACTGACAATCTTGATCATTGAAGTCCTAACATTAGTTTTTGTGCATATAACTTCTAACACATTAAAAACTGTCTTACAGCATTGCAGAAAACATTTTATTTCATAAGGCATAAGCTTGTTTCAGTTTGGCAAGATTTGCACTGAATATTGAATGAAACAGCTTTATCTAATAGAGAGAAAAGCTTTTGAGCAGATTTGGGCTTGATTTCACTTCATTTCAACAGAAACACTATTTCAGCATTACTGGACTCAGAAAGCTGTAAACTGACAATCTTGATCATTGAAGTCCTAACATTAGTTTTTGTGCATATAACTTCTAACACATTAAAAACTGTCTCACAGCATTGCAGAAAACATTTTATTTCATAAGACATAAGCATGTTTCAGTTTGGCAAGATTTGCACTGAATACTGAATGAAACAGCTTTCTCTAATAGAGAGACAAGCTTTTGAGCAGATTTGGGCTAGATTTCGCTTCATTTGAACAGAAACACTATTTCAGCATTACTGGACTCAGAAAGCTGTAAACTGACAATCTTGATCATTGAAGTCCTAACATAAGTTTTTGTGCATATAACTTCTAACACATTAAAAACTGTCTTACAGCATTGCAGAAAACATTGTATTTCATATGGCATAAGCATCTATCAGTTTGGCAAGATTTGCACTGAATATTGAATGAAACAGCTTTCTCTAATAGAGAGACAAGCTTTTGAGCAGATTTGGGCTAGATTTCGCTTCATTTGAACAGAAACACTATTTCAGCATTACTGGACTCAGAAAGCTGTAAACTGACAATCTTGATCATTGAAGTCCTAACATAAGTTTTTGTGCATATAACTTCTAACACATTAAAAACTGTCTTACAGCATTGCAGAAAACATTGTACTTCATAAGACATAAGCTTGTTTCAGTTTGGCAAGATTTGCACTGAATACTGAAAGAAACAGCTTTATCTAATAGAGAGAAAAGCTTTTGAGCAGATTTGGGCTTGATTTCACTTCATTTAAACAGAAACACTATTTCAGCATTACTGGACTCAGAAAGCTGTAAACTGACAATCTTGATCATTGAAGTCCTAACATAAGTTTTTGTGCATATAACTTCTAACACATTAAAAACTGTCTTACAGCATTGCAGAAAACATTGTACTTCATAAGGCATAAGCAGGTTTCAGTTTGGCAAGATTTGCACTGAATATTGAATGAAACAGCTTTCTCTAATAGAGAGAAAAGCTTTTGAGCAGATTTGGGCTTGATTTCACTTCATTTGAACAGAAACACTATTTCAACATTACTGGACTCAGAAAGCTGTAAACTGACAATCTTGATCATTGCAGTCCTAACATTAGTTTTTGTGTATATAACTTCTAACACATTAAAAACTGTCTTACAGCATTGCAGAAAACATTTTATTTCATAAGACATAAGCATGTTTCAGTTTGGCAAGATTTGCACTGAATACTGAATGAAACAACTTTCTCTAATAGAGAGAAAAGCTTTTGAGCAGATTTGGGCTTGATTTCACTTCATTTGAACAGAAACACTATTTCAGCATTACTGGACTCAGAAAGCTGTAAACTGACAATCTTGATCATTGAAGTCCTAACATTAGTTTTTGTGCATATAACTTCTAACACATTAAAAACTGTCTTACAGCATTGCAGAAAACATTTTATTTCATAAGACATAAGCATGTTTCAGTTTGGCAAGATTTGCACTGAATATTGAATGAAACAGCTTTCTCTAATAGAGAGACAAGCTTTTGAGCAGATTTGGTCTAGATTTCACTTCATTTGAACAGAAACACTATTTCAGCATTACTGGACTCAGAAAGCTGTAAACTGACAATCTTGATCATTGAAGTCCTAACATAAGTTTTTGTGCATATAACTTCTAACACATTAAAAACTGTCTTACAGCATTGCAGAAAACATTTTATTTCATAAGACATAAGCTTGTTTCAGTTTGGCAAGATTTGCACTGAATACTGAATGAAACAGCTTTATCTAATAGAGAGAAAAGCTTTTGAGCAGATTTGGGCTTGATTTCACTTCATTTAAACAGAAACACTATTTCAGCATTACTGGACTCAGAAAGCTGTAAACTGACAATCTTGATCATTGAAGTCCTAACATAAGTTTTTGTGCATATAACTTCTAACACATTAAAAACTGTCTTACAGCATTGCAGAAAACATTGTACTTCATAAGGCATAAGCTTGTTTCAGTTTGGCAAGATTTGCACTGAATATTGAATG
The DNA here is from genome assembly GCF_023724105.1 of Carassius gibelio. Classification (NCBI taxonomy): domain Eukaryota; kingdom Metazoa; phylum Chordata; class Actinopteri; order Cypriniformes; family Cyprinidae; genus Carassius; species Carassius gibelio. The sequence continues at coordinate 25,127,219 of NC_068420.1, forward strand.
AAACAGCTTTCTCTAATAGAGAGAAAAGCTTTTGAGCAGATTTGGGCTTGATTTCACTTCATTTGAACAGAAACACTATTTCAACATTACTGGACTCAGAAAGCTGTAAACTGACAATCTTGATCATTGCAGTCCTAACATTAGTTTTTGTGCATATAACTTCTAACACATTAAAAACTGTCTTACAGCATTGCAGAAAACATTTTATTTCATATGACATAAGCATCTATCAGTTTGGCAAGATTTGCACTGAATACTGAATGAAACCGCATTCTCTAATAGAGAGAAAAGCTTTTGAGCAGATTTGGGCTTGATTTCACTTCATTTGAACAGAAACACTATTTCAGCATTACTGGACTCAGAAAGCTGTAAACTGACAATCTTGATCATTGAAGTCCTAACATAAGTTTTTGTGCATATAACTTCTAACACATTAAAAACTGTCTCACAGCATTGCAGAAAACATTGTACTTCATAAGACATAAGCTTGTTTCAGTTTGGCAAGATTTGCACTGAATACTGAATGAAACAGCTTTATCCAATAGAGAGAAAAGCTTTTGAGCAGATTTGGGCTTGATTTCACTTCATTTGAACAGAAACACTATTTCAGCATTACTGGACTCAGAAAGCTGTAAACTGACAATCTTGATCATTGAAGTCCTAACATTAGTTTTTGTGCATATAACTTCTAACACATTAAAAACTGTCTTACAGCATTGCAGAAAACATTGTACTACATAAGGCATAAGCTTGTTTCAGTTTGGCAAGATTTGCACTGAATATTGAATGAAACAGCTTTCTCTAATAGAGAGAAAAGCTTTTGAGCAGATTTGGGCTTGATTTCACTTCATTTGAACAGAAACACTATTTCAACATTACTGGACTCAGAAAGCTGTAAACTGACAATCTTGATCATTGCAGTCCTAACATTAGTTTTTGTGCATATAACTTCTAACACATTAAAAACTGTCTTACAGCATTGCAGAAAACATTTTATTTCATAAGACATAAGCATGTTTCAGTTTAGCAAGACTTGCACTGAATACTGAATGAAACAGCTTTCTCTAATAGAGAGAAAAGCTTTTGAGCAGATTTGGGCTTGATTTCACTTCATTTCAACAGAAACACTATTTCAGCATTACTGGACTCAGAAAGCTGTAAACTGACAATCTTGATCATTGAAGTCCTAACATTAGTTTTTGTGCATATAACTTCTAACACATTAAAAACTGTCTCACAGCATTGCAGAAAACATTTTATTTCATAAGACATAAGCATGTTTCAGTTTGGCAAGATTTGCACTGAATACTGAATGAAACAGCTTTCTCTAATAGAGAGAAAAGCTTTTGAGCAGATTTGGGCTAGATTTCGCTTCATTTGAACAGAAACACTATTTCAGCATTACTGGACTCAGAAAGCTGTAAACTGACAATCTTGATCATTGAAGTCCTAACATAAGTTTTTGTGCATATAACTTCTAACACATTAAAAACTGTCTTACAGCATTGCAGAAAACATTGTATTTCATATGGCATAAGCATCTATCAGTTTGGCAAGATTTGCACTGAATATTGAATGAAACAGCTTTCTCTAATAGAGAGACAAGCTTTTGAGCAGATTTGGGCTTGATTTCGCTTCATTTGAACAGAAACACTATTTCAGCATTACTGGACTCAGAAAGCTGTAAACTGACAATCTTGATCATTGCAGTCCTAACATTAGTTTTTGTGCATATAACTTCTAACACATTAAAAACTGTCTTACAGCATTGCAGAAAACATTTTATTTCATAAGGCATAAGCTTGTTTCAGTTTGGCAAGATTTGCACTGAATATTGAATGAAACAGCTTTATCTAATAGAGAGAAAAGCTTTTGAGCAGATTTGGGCTTGATTTCACTTCATTTCAACAGAAACACTATTTCAGCATTACTGGACTCAGAAAGCTGTAAACTGACAATCTTGATCATTGAAGTCCCTAACATAAGTTTTTGTGCATATAACTTCTAACACATTAAAAACTGTCTTGCAGCATTGCAGAAAACATTGTACTTCATAAGACATAAGCTTGTTTCAGTTTGGCAAGATTTGCACTGAATACTGAAAGAAACAGCTTTATCTAATAGAGAGAAAAGCTTTTGAGCAGATTTGGGCTTGATTTCACTTCATTTAAACAGAAACACTATTTCAGCATTACTGGACTCAGAAAGCTGTAAACTGACAATCTTGATCATTGAAGTCCTAACATAAGTTTTTGTGCATATAACTTCTAACACATTAAAAACTGTCTTACAGCATTGCAGAAAACATTGTACTACATAAGGCATAAGCTTGTTTCAGTTTGGCAAGATTTGCACTGAATATTGAATGAAACAGCTTTCTCTAATAGAGAGAAAAGCTTTTGAGCAGATTTGGGCTTGATTTCACTTCATTTGAACAGAAACACTATTTCAACATTACGGGACTCAGAAAGCTGTAAACTGACAATCTTGATCATTGCAGTCCTAACATTAGTTTTTGTGCATATAACTTCTAACACATTAAAAACTGTCTTACAGCATTGCAGAAAACATTTTATTTCATAAGACATAAGCATGTTTCAGTTTAGCAAGACTTGCACTGAATACTGAATGAAACAGCTTTCTCTAATAGAGAGAAAAGCTTTTGAGCAGATTTGGGCTTGATTTCACTTCATTTCAACAGAAACACTATTTCAGCATTACTGGACTCAGAAAGCTGTAAACTGACAATCTTGATCATTGAAGTCCTAACATTAGTTTTTGTGCATATAACTTCTAACACATTAAAAACTGTCTCACAGCATTGCAGAAAACATTTTATTTCATAAGACATAAGCATGTTTCAGTTTGGCAAGATTTGCACTGAATACTGAATGAAACAGCTTTCTCTAATAGAGAGACAAGCTTTTGAGCAGATTTGGGCTAGATTTCGCTTCATTTGAACAGAAACACTATTTCAGCATTACTGGACTCAGAAAGCTGTAAACTGACAATCTTGATCATTGAAGTCCTAACATAAGTTTTTGTGCATATAACTTCTAACACATTAAAAACTGTCTTACAGCATTGCAGAAAACATTGTATTTCATATGGCATAAGCATCTATCAGTTTGGCAAGATTTGCACTGAATATTGAATGAAACAGCTTTCTCTAATAGAGAGACAAGCTTTTGAGCAGATTTGGGCTAGATTTCGCTTCATTTGAACAGAAACACTATTTCAGCATTACTGGACTCAGAAAGCTGTAAACTGACAATCTTGATCATTGAAGTCCTAACATAAGTTTTTGTGCATATAACTTCTAACACATTAAAAACTGTCTTACAGCATTGCAGAAAACATTGTACTTCATAAGACATAAGCTTGTTTCAGTTTGGCAAGATTTGCACTGAATACTGAAAGAAACAGCTTTATCTAATAGAGAGAAAAGCTTTTGAGCAGATTTGGGCTTGATTTCACTTCATTTAAACAGAAACACTATTTCAGCATTACTGGACTCAGAAAGCTGTAAACTGACAATCTTGATCATTGAAGTCCTAACATAAGTTTTTGTGCATATAACTTCTAACACATTAAAAACTGTCTTACAGCATTGCAGAAAACATTGTACTTCATAAGGCATAAGCAGGTTTCAGTTTGGCAAGATTTGCACTGAATATTGAATGAAACAGCTTTCTCTAATAGAGAGAAAAGCTTTTGAGCAGATTTGGGCTTGATTTCACTTCATTTGAACAGAAACACTATTTCAACATTACTGGACTCAGAAAGCTGTAAACTGACAATCTTGATCATTGCAGTCCTAACATTAGTTTTTGTGTATATAACTTCTAACACATTAAAAACTGTCTTACAGCATTGCAGAAAACATTTTATTTCATAAGACATAAGCATGTTTCAGTTTGGCAAGATTTGCACTGAATACTGAATGAAACAACTTTCTCTAATAGAGAGAAAAGCTTTTGAGCAGATTTGGGCTTGATTTCACTTCATTTGAACAGAAACACTATTTCAGCATTACTGGACTCAGAAAGCTGTAAACTGACAATCTTGATCATTGAAGTCCTAACATTAGTTTTTGTGCATATAACTTCTAACACATTAAAAACTGTCTTACAGCATTGCAGAAAACATTTTATTTCATAAGACATAAGCATGTTTCAGTTTGGCAAGATTTGCACTGAATATTGAATGAAACAGCTTTCTCTAATAGAGAGACAAGCTTTTGAGCAGATTTGGTCTAGATTTCACTTCATTTGAACAGAAACACTATTTCAGCATTACTGGACTCAGAAAGCTGTAAACTGACAATCTTGATCATTGAAGTCCTAACATAAGTTTTTGTGCATATAACTTCTAACACATTAAAAACTGTCTTACAGCATTGCAGAAAACATTTTATTTCATAAGACATAAGCTTGTTTCAGTTTGGCAAGATTTGCACTGAATACTGAATGAAACAGCTTTATCTAATAGAGAGAAAAGCTTTTGAGCAGATTTGGGCTTGATTTCACTTCATTTAAACAGAAACACTATTTCAGCATTACTGGACTCAGAAAGCTGTAAACTGACAATCTTGATCATTGAAGTCCTAACATAAGTTTTTGTGCATATAACTTCTAACACATTAAAAACTGTCTGACAGCATTGCAGAAAACATTGTACTTCATAAGGCATAAGCTTGTTTCAGTTTGGCAAGATTTGCACTGAATATTGAATGAAACAGCTTTCTCTAATAGAGAGAAAAGCTTTTGAGCAGATTTGGGCTTGATTTCACTTCATTTGAACAGAAACACTATTTCAACATTACTGGACTCAGAAAGCTGTAAACTGACAATCTTGATCATTGCAGTCCTAACATTAGTTTTTGTGCATATAACTTCTAACACATTAAAAACTGTCTTACAGCATTGCAGAAAACATTTTATTTCATATGACATAAGCATCTATCAGTTTGGCAAGATTTGCACTGAATACTGAATGAAACCGCATTCTCTAATAGAGAGAAAAGCTTTTGAGCAGATTTGGGCTTGATTTCACTTCATTTGAACAGAAACACTATTTCAGCATTACTGGACTCAGAAAGCTGTAAACTGACAATCTTGATCATTGAAGTCCTAACATAAGTTTTTGTGCATATAACTTCTAACACATTAAAAACTGTCTCACAGCATTGCAGAAAACATTGTACTTCATAAGACATAAGCTTGTTTCAGTTTGGCAAGATTTGCACTGAATACTGAATGAAACAGCTTTATCCAATAGAGAGAAAAGCTTTTGAGCAGATTTGGGCTTGATTTCACTTCATTTGAACAGAAACACTATTTCAGCATTACTGGACTCAGAAAGCTGTAAACTGACAATCTTGATCATTGAAGTCCTAACATTAGTTTTTGTGCATATAACTTCTAACACATTAAAAACTGTCTCACAGCATTGCAGAAAACATTTTATTTCATAAGACATAAGCATGTTTCAGTTTGGCAAGATTTGCACTGAATACTGAATGAAACAGCTTTCTCTAATAGAGAGACAAGCTTTTGAGCAGATTTGGGCTAGATTTCGCTTCATTTGAACAGAAACACTATTTCAGCATTACTGGACTCAGAAAGCTGTAAACTGACAATCTTGATCATTGAAGTCCTAACATAAGTTTTTGTGCATATAACTTCTAACACATTAAAAACTGTCTTACAGCATTGCAGAAAACATTGTATTTCATATGGCATAAGCATCTATCAGTTTGGCAAGATTTGCACTGAATATTGAATGAAACAGCTTTCTCTAATAGAGAGACAAGCTTTTGAGCAGATTTGGGCTAGATTTCGCTTCATTTGAACAGAAACACTATTTCAGCATTACTGGACTCAGAAAGCTGTAAACTGACAATCTTGATCATTGAAGTCCTAACATAAGTTTTTGTGCATATAACTTCTAACACATTAAAAACTGTCTTACAGCATTGCAGAAAACATTGTACTTCATAAGACATAAGCTTGTTTCAGTTTGGCAAGATTTGCACTGAATACTGAAAGAAACAGCTTTATCTAATAGAGAGAAAAGCTTTTGAGCAGATTTGGGCTTGATTTCACTTCATTTAAACAGAAACACTATTTCAGCATTACTGGACTCAGAAAGCTGTAAACTGACAATCTTGATCATTGAAGTCCTAACATAAGTTTTTGTGCATATAACTTCTAACACATTAAAAACTGTCTTACAGCATTGCAGAAAACATTGTACTTCATAAGGCATAAGCAGGTTTCAGTTTGGCAAGATTTGCACTGAATATTGAATGAAACAGCTTTCTCTAATAGAGAGAAAAGCTTTTGAGCAGATTTGGGCTTGATTTCACTTCATTTGAACAGAAACACTATTTCAACATTACTGGACTCAGAAAGCTGTAAACTGACAATCTTGATCATTGCAGTCCTAACATTAGTTTTTGTGTATATAACTTCTAACACATTAAAAACTGTCTTACAGCATTGCAGAAAACATTTTATTTCATAAGACATAAGCATGTTTCAGTTTGGCAAGATTTGCACTGAATACTGAATGAAACAACTTTCTCTAATAGAGAGAAAAGCTTTTGAGCAGATTTGGGCTTGATTTCACTTCATTTGAACAGAAACACTATTTCAACATTACTGGACTCAGAAAGCTGTAAACTGACAATCTTGATCATTGCAGTCCTAACATTAGTTTTTGTGTATATAACTTCTAACACATTAAAAACTGTCTTACAGCATTGCAGAAAACATTTTATTTCATAAGACATAAGCATGTTTCAGTTTGGCAAGATTTGCACTGAATACTGAATGAAACAACTTTCTCTAATAGAGAGAAAAGCTTTTGAGCAGATTTGGGCTTGATTTCACTTCATTTGAACAGAAACACTATTTCAGCATTACTGGACTCAGAAAGCTGTAAACTGACAATCTTGATCATTGAAGTCCTAACATTAGTTTTTGTGCATATAACTTCTAACACATTAAAAACTGTCTTACAGCATTGCAGAAAACATTTTATTTCATAAGACATAAGCATGTTTCAGTTTGGCAAGATTTGCACTGAATATTGAATGAAACAGCTTTCTCTAATAGAGAGACAAGCTTTTGAGCAGATTTGGTCTAGATTTCACTTCATTTGAACAGAAACACTATTTCAGCATTACTGGACTCAGAAAGCTGTAAACTGACAATCTTGATCATTGAAGTCCTAACATAAGTTTTTGTGCATATAACTTCTAACACATTAAAAACTGTCTTACAGCATTGCAGAAAACATTTTATTTCATAAGACATAAGCTTGTTTCAGTTTGGCAAGATTTGCACTGAATACTGAATGAAACAGCTTTATCTAATAGAGAGAAAAGCTTTTGAGCAGATTTGGGCTTGATTTCACTTCATTTAAACAGAAACACTATTTCAGCATTACTGGACTCAGAAAGCTGTAAACTGACAATCTTGATCATTGAAGTCCTAACATAAGTTTTTGTGCATATAACTTCTAACACATTAAAAACTGTCTTACAGCATTGCAGAAAACATTGTACTTCATAAGGCATAAGCTTTTTTCAGTTTGGCAAGATTTGCACTGAATATTGAATGAAACAGCTTTCTCTAATAGAGAGAAAAGCTTTTGAGCAGATTTGGGCTTGATTTCACTTCATTTGAACAGAAACACTATTTCAACATTACTGGACTCAGAAAGCTGTAAACTGACAATCTTGATCATTGCAGTCCTAACATTAGTTTTTGTGCATATAACTTCTAACACATTAAAAACTGTCTTACAGCATTGCAGAAAACATTTTATTTCATATGACATAAGCATCTATCAGTTTGGCAAGATTTGCACTGAATACTGAATGAAACCGCATTCTCTAATAGAGAGAAAAGCTTTTGAGCAGATTTGGGCTTGATTTCACTTCATTTGAACAGAAACACTATTTCAGCATTACTGGACTCAGAAAGCTGTAAACTGACAATCTTGATCATTGAAGTCCTAACATAAGTTTTTGTGCATATAACTTCTAACACATTAAAAACTGTCTCACAGCATTGCAGAAAACATTGTACTTCATAAGACATAAGCTTGTTTCAGTTTGGCAAGATTTGCACTGAATACTGAATGAAACAGCTTTATCCAATAGAGAGAAAAGCTTTTGAGCAGATTTGGGCTTGATTTCACTTCATTTGAACAGAAACACTATTTCAGCATTACTGGACTCAGAAAGCTGTAAACTGACAATCTTGATCATTGAAGTCCTAACATTAGTTTTTGTGCATATAACTTCTAACACATTAAAAACTGTCTCACAGCATTGCAGAAAACATTTTATTTCATAAGACATAAGCATGTTTCAGTTTGGCAAGATTTGCACTGAATACTGAATGAAACAGCTTTCTCTAATAGAGAGACAAGCTTTTGAGCAGATTTGGGCTAGATTTCGCTTCATTTGAACAGAAACACTATTTCAGCATTACTGGACTCAGAAAGCTGTAAACTGACAATCTTGATCATTGAAGTCCTAACATAAGTTTTTGTGCATATAACTTCTAACACATTAAAAACTGTCTTACAGCATTGCAGAAAACATTGTATTTCATATGGCATAAGCATCTATCAGTTTGGCAAGATTTGCACTGAATATTGAATGAAACAGCTTTCTCTAATAGAGAGACAAGCTTTTGAGCAGATTTGGGCTAGATTTCGCTTCATTTGAACAGAAACACTATTTCAGCATTACTGGACTCAGAAAGCTGTAAACTGACAATCTTGATCATTGAAGTCCTAACATAAGTTTTTGTGCATATAACTTCTAACACATTAAAAACTGTCTTACAGCATTGCAGAAAACATTGTACTTCATAAGACATAAGCTTGTTTCAGTTTGGCAAGATTTGCACTGAATACTGAAAGAAACAGCTTTATCTAATAGAGAGAAAAGCTTTTGAGCAGATTTGGGCTTGATTTCACTTCATTTAAACAGAAACACTATTTCAGCATTACTGGACTCAGAAAGCTGTAAACTGACAATCTTGATCATTGAAGTCCTAACATAAGTTTTTGTGCATATAACTTCTAACACATTAAAAACTGTCTTACAGCATTGCAGAAAACATTGTACTTCATAAGGCATAAGCAGGTTTCAGTTTGGCAAGATTTGCACTGAATATTGAATGAAACAGCTTTCTCTAATAGAGAGAAAAGCTTTTGAGCAGATTTGGGCTTGATTTCACTTCATTTGAACAGAAACACTATTTCAACATTACTGGACTCAGAAAGCTGTAAACTGACAATCTTGATCATTGCAGTCCTAACATTAGTTTTTGTGTATATAACTTCTAACACATTAAAAACTGTCTTACAGCATTGCAGAAAACATTTTATTTCATAAGACATAAGCATGTTTCAGTTTGGCAAGATTTGCACTGAATACTGAATGAAACAACTTTCTCTAATAGAGAGAAAAGCTTTTGAGCAGATTTGGGCTTGATTTCACTTCATTTGAACAGAAACACTATTTCAGCATTACTGGACTCAGAAAGCTGTAAACTGACAATCTTGATCATTGAAGTCCTAACATTAGTTTTTGTGCATATAACTTCTAACACATTAAAAACTGTCTTACAGCATTGCAGAAAACATTTTATTTCATAAGACATAAGCATGTTTCAGTTTGGCAAGATTTGCACTGAATACTGAAAGAAACAGCTTTATCTAATAGAGAGAAAAGCTTTTGAGCAGATTTGGGCTTGATTTCACTTCATTTAAACAGAAACACTATTTCAGCATTACTGGACTCAGAAAGCTGTAAACTGACAATCTTGATCATTGAAGTCCTAACATTAGTTTTTGTGCATATAACTTCTAACACATTAAAAACTGTCTTACAGCATTGCAGAAAACATTTTATTTCATAAGACATAAGCATGTTTCAGTTTAGCAAGACTTGCACTGAATACTGAATGAAACAGCTTTCTCTAATAGAGAGAAAAGCTTTTGAGCAGATTTGGGCTTGATTTCACTTCATTTCAACAGAAACACTATTTCAGCATTACTTGACTCAGAAAGCTGTAAACTGACAATCTTGATCATTGAAGTCCTAACATTAGTTTTTGTGCATATAACTTCTAACACATTAAAAACTGTCTCACAGCATTGCAGAAAACATTTTATTTCATAAGACATAAGCATGTTTCAGTTTGGCAAGATTTGCACTGAATATTGAATGAAACAGCTTTCTCTAATAGAGAGACAAGCTTTTGAGCAGATTTGGGCTAGATTTCGCTTCATTTGAACAGAAACACTATTTCAGCATTACTGGACTCAGAAAGCTGTAAACTGACAATCTTGATCATTGAAGTCCTAACATTAGTTTTTGTGCATATAACTTCTAACACATTAAAAACTGTCTCACAGCATTGCAGAAAACATTTTATTTCATAAGACATAAGCATGTTTCAGTTTGGCAAGATTTGCACTGAATACTGAATGAAACAGCTTTCTCTAATAGAGAGACAAGCTTTTGAGCAGATTTGGGCTAGATTTCGCTTCATTTGAACAGAAACACTATTTCAGCATTACTGGACTCAGAAAGCTGTAAACTGACAATCTTGATCATTGAAGTCCTAACATAAGTTTTTGTGCATATAACTTCTAACACATTAAAAACTGTCTTACAGCATTGCAGAAAACATTGTATTTCATATGGCATAAGCATCTATCAGTTTGGCAAGATTTGCACTGAATATTGAATGAAACAGCTTTCTCTAATAGAGAGACAAGCTTTTGAGCAGATTTGGGCTAGATTTCGCTTCATTTGAACAGAAACACTATTTCAGCATTACTGGACTCAGAAAGCTGTAAACTGACAATCTTGATCATTGAAGTCCTAACATAAGTTTTTGTGCATATAACTTCTAACACATTAAAAACTGTCTTACAGCATTGCAGAAAACATTGTATTTCATATGGCATAAGCATCTATCAGTTTGGCAAGATTTGCACTGAATACTGAATGAAACCGCATTCTCTAATAGAGAGAAAAGCTTTTGAGCAGATTTGGGCTTGATTTCACTTCATTTGAACAGAAACACTATTTCAGCATTACTGGACTCAGAAAGCTGTAAACTGACAATCTTGATCATTGAAGTCCTAACATAAGTTTTTGTGCATATAACTTCTAACACATTAAAAACTGTCTTACAGCATTGCAGAAAACATTGTACTTCATAAGACATAAGCTTGTTTCAGTTTGGCAAGATTTGCACTGAATACTGAATGAAACAGCTTTATCCAATAGAGAGAAAAGCTTTTGAGCAGATTTGGGCTTGATTTCACTTCATTTGAACAGAAACACTATTTCAGCATTACTGGACTCAGAAAGCTGTAAACTGACAATCTTGATCATTGCAGTCCTAACATTAGTTTTTGTGTATATAACTTCTAACACATTAAAAACTGTCTTACAGCATTGCAGAAAACATTTTATTTCATAAGACATAAGCATGTTTCAGTTTGGCAAGATTTGCACTGAATACTGAATGAAACAGCTTTCTCTAATAGAGAGAAAAGCTTTTGAGCAGATTTGGGCTAGATTTCGCTTCATTTGAACAGAAACACTATTTCAGCATTACTGGACTCAGAAAGCTGTAAACTGACAATCTTGATCATTGAAGTCCTAACATTAGTTTTTGTGCATATAACTTCTAACACATTAAAAACTGTCTCACAGCATTGCAGAAAACATTTTATTTCATAAGACATAAGCATGTTTCAGTTTGGCAAGATTTGCACTGAATACTGAATGAAACAGCTTTCTCTAATAGAGAGACAAGCTTTTGAGCAGATTTGGGCTAGATTTCGCTTCATTTGAACAGAAACACTATTTCAGCATTACTGGACTCAGAAAGCTGTAAACTGACAATCTTGATCATTGAAGTCCTAACATAAGTTTTTGTGCATATAACTTCTAACACATTAAAAACTGTCTTACAGCATTGCAGAAAACATTGTATTTCATATGGCATAAGCATCTATCAGTTTGGCAAGATTTGCACTGAATATTGAATGAAACAGCTTTCTCTAATAGAGAGACAAGCTTTTGAGCAGATTTGGGCTAGATTTCGCTTCATTTGAACAGAAACACTATTTCAGCATTACTGGACTCAGAAAGCTGTAAACTGACAATCTTGATCATTGAAGTCCTAACATAAGTTTTTGTGCATATAACTTCTAACACATTAAAAACTGTCTTACAGCATTGCAGAAAACATTGTATTTCATATGGCATAAGCATCTATCAGTTTGGCAAGATTTGCACTGAATACTGAATGAAACCGCATTCTCTAATAGAGAGAAAAGCTTTTGAGCAGATTTGGGCTTGATTTCACTTCATTTGAACAGAAACACTATTTCAGCATTACTGGACTCAGAAAGCTGTAAACTGACAATCTTGATCATTGAAGTCCTAACATAAGTTTTTGTGCATATAACTTCTAACACATTAAAAACTGTCTTACAGCATTGCAGAAAACATTGTACTTCATAAGACATAAGCTTGTTTCAGTTTGGCAAGATTTGCACTGAATACTGAATGAAACAGCTTTATCCAATAGAGAGAAAAGCTTTTGAGCAGATTTGGGCTTGATTTCACTTCATTTGAACAGAAACACTATTTCAGCATTACTGGACTCAGAAAGCTGTAAACTGACAATCTTGATCATTGCAGTCCTAACATTAGTTTTTGTGTATATAACTTCTAACACATTAAAAACTGTCTTACAGCATTGCAGAAAACATTTTATTTCATAAGACATAAGCATGTTTCAGTTTGGCAAGATTTGCACTGAATACTGAATGAAACAGCTTTCTCTAATAGAGAGAAAAGCTTTTGAGCAGATTTGGGCTTGATTTCACTTCATTTGAACAGAAACACTATTTCAGCATTACTGGACTCAGAAAGCTGTAAACTGACAATCTTGATCATTGCAGTCCTAACATTAGTTTTTGTGCATATAACTTCTAACACATTAAAAACTGTCTTACAGCATTGCAGAAAACATTTTATTTCATAAGGCATAAGCTTGTTTCAGTTTGGCAAGATTTGCACTGAATATTGAATGAAACAGCTTTATCTAATAGAGAGAAAAGCTTTTGAGCAGATTTGGGCTTGATTTCACTTCATTTCAACAGAAACACTATTTCAGCATTACTGGACTCAGAAAGCTGTAAACTGACAATCTTGATCATTGAAGTCCCTAACATAAGTTTTTGTGCATATAACTTCTAACACATTAAAAACTGTCTTACAGCATTGCAGAAAACATTGTACTTCATAAGACATAAGCTTGTTTCAGTTTGGCAAGATTTGCACTGAATACTGAAAGAAACAGCTTTATCTAATAGAGAGAAAAGCTTTTGAGCAGATTTGGGCTTGATTTCACTTCATTTAAACAGAAACACTATTTCAGCATTACTGGACTCAGAAAGCTGTAAACTGACAATCTTGATCATTGAAGTCCTAACATAAGTTTTTGTGCATATAACTTCTAACACATTAAAAACTGTCTTACAGCATTGCAGAAAACATTGTACTACATAAGGCATAAGCTTGTTTCAGTTTGGCAAGATTTGCACTGAATATTGAATGAAACAGCTTTCTCTAATAGAGAGAAAAGCTTTTGAGCAGATTTGGGCTTGATTTCACTTCATTTGAACAGAAACACTATTTCAACATTACTGGACTCAGAAAGCTGTAAACTGACAATCTTGATCATTGCAGTCCTAACATTAGTTTTTGTGCATATAACTTCTAACACATTAAAAACTGTCTTACAGCATTGCAGAAAACATTTTATTTCATAAGACATAAGCATGTTTCAGTTTAGCAAGACTTGCACTGAATACTGAATGAAACAGCTTTCTCTAATAGAGAGAAAAGCTTTTGAGCAGATTTGGGCTTGATTTCACTTCATTTCAACAGAAACACTATTTCAGCATTACTGGACTCAGAAAGCTGTAAACTGACAATCTTGATCATTGAAGTCCTAACATTAGTTTTTGTGCATATAACTTCTAACACATTAAAAACTGTCTCACAGCATTGCAGAAAACATTTTATTTCATAAGACATAAGCATGTTTCAGTTTGGCAAGATTTGCACTGAATACTGAATGAAACAGCTTTCTCTAATAGAGAGACAAGCTTTTGAGCAGATTTGGGCTAGATTTCGCTTCATTTGAACAGAAACACTATTTCAGCATTACTGGACTCAGAAAGCTGTAAACTGACAATCTTGATCATTGAAGTCCTAACATAAGTTTTTGTGCATATAACTTCTAACACATTAAAAACTGTCTTACAGCATTGCAGAAAACATTGTATTTCATATGGCATAAGCATCTATCAGTTTGGCAAGATTTGCACTGAATATTGAATGAAACAGCTTTCTCTAATAGAGAGACAAGCTTTTGAGCAGATTTGGGCTAGATTTCGCTTCATTTGAACAGAAACACTATTTCAGCATTACTGGACTCAGAAAGCTGTAAACTGACAATCTTGATCATTGAAGTCCTAACATAAGTTTTTGTGCATATAACTTCTAACACATTAAAAACTGTCTTACAGCATTGCAGAAAACATTGTACTTCATAAGACATAAGCTTGTTTCAGTTTGGCAAGATTTGCACTGAATACTGAAAGAAACAGCTTTATCTAATAGAGAGAAAAGCTTTTGAGCAGATTTGGGCTTGATTTCACTTCATTTAAACAGAAACACTATTTCAGCATTACTGGACTCAGAAAGCTGTAAACTGACAATCTTGATCATTGAAGTCCTAACATAAGTTTTTGTGCATATAACTTCTAACACATTAAAAACTGTCTTACAGCATTGCAGAAAACATTGTACTACATAAGGCATAAGCTTGTTTCAGTTTGGCAAGATTTGCACTGAATATTGAATGAAACAGCTTTCTCTAATAGAGAGAAAAGCTTTTGAGCAGATTTGGGCTTGATTTCACTTCATTTGAACAGAAACACTATTTCAACATTACTGGACTCAGAAAGCTGTAAACTGACAATCTTGATCATTGCAGTCCTAACATTAGTTTTTGTGCATATAACTTCTAACACATTAAAAACTGTCTTACAGCATTGCAGAAAACATTTTATTTCATAAGACATAAGCATGTTTCAGTTTAGCAAGACTTGCACTGAATACTGAATGAAACAGCTTTCTCTAATAGAGAGAAAAGCTTTTGAGCAGATTTGGGCTTGATTTCACTTCATTTCAACAGAAACACTATTTCAGCATTACTGGACTCAGAAAGCTGTAAACTGACAATCTTGATCATTGAAGTCCTAACATTAGTTTTTGTGCATATAACTTCTAACACATTAAAAACTGTCTCACAGCATTGCAGAAAACATTTTATTTCATAAGACATAAGCATGTTTCAGTTTGGCAAGATTTGCACTGAATACTGAATGAAACAGCTTTCTCTAATAGAGAGAAAAGCTTTTGAGCAGATTTGGGCTAGATTTCGCTTCATTTGAACAGAAACACTATTTCAGCATTACTGGACTCAGAAAGCTGTAAACTGACAATCTTGATCATTGAAGTCCTAACATAAGTTTTTGTGCATATAACTTCTAACACATTAAAAACTGTCTTACAGCATTGCAGAAAACATTGTATTTCATATGGCATAAGCATCTATCAGTTTGGCAAGATTTGCACTGAATATTGAATGAAACAGCTTTCTCTAATAGAGAGACAAGCTTTTGAGCAGATTTGGGCTAGATTTCGCTTCATTTGAACAGAAACACTATTTCAGCATTACTGGACTCAGAAAGCTGTAAACTGACAATCTTGATCATTGAAGTCCTAACATAAGTTTTTGTGTATATAACTTCTAACACATTAAAAACTGTCTTACAGCATTGCAGAAAACATTGTACTTCATAAGGCATAAGCAGGTTTCAGTTTGGCAAGATTTGCACTGAATATTGAATGAAACAGCTTTCTCTAATAGAGAGAAAAGCTTTTGAGCAGATTTGGGCTTGATTTCACTTCATTTGAACAGAAACACTATTTCAACATTACTGGACTCAGAAAGCTGTAAACTGACAATCTTGATCATTGCAGTCCTAACATTAGTTTTTGTGTATATAACTTCTAACACATTAAAAACTGTCTTACAGCATTGCAGAAAACATTTTATTTCATAAGACATAAGCATGTTTCAGTTTGGCAAGATTTGCACTGAATACTGAATGAAACAACTTTCTCTAATAGAGAGAAAAGCTTTTGAGCAGATTTGGGCTTGATTTCACTTCATTTGAACAGAAACACTATTTCAGCATTACTGGACTCAGAAAGCTGTAAACTGACAATCTTGATCATTGAAGTCCTAACATTAGTTTTTGTGCATATAACTTCTAACACATTAAAAACTGTCTTACAGCATTGCAGAAAACATTTTATTTCATAAGACATAAGCATGTTTCAGTTTGGCAAGATTTGCACTGAATATTGAATGAAACAGCTTTCTCTAATAAAGAGACAAGCTTTTGAGCAGATTTGGTCTAGATTTCACTTCATTTGAACAGAAACACTATTTCAGCATTACTGGACTCAGAAAGCTGTAAACTGACAATCTTGATCATTGAAGTCCTAACATAAGTTTTTGTGCATATAACTTCTAACACATTAAAAACTGTCTTACAGCATTGCAGAAAACATTTTATTTCATAAGGCATAAGCTTGTTTCAGTTTGGCAAGATTTGCACTGAATATTGAATGAAACAGCTTTCTCTAATAGAGAGAAAAGCTTTTGAGCAGATTTGGGCTTGATTTCACTTCATTTGAACAGAAACACTATTTCAACATTACTGGACTCAGAAAGCTGTAAACTGACAATCTTGATCATTGCAGTCCTAACATTAGTTTTTGTGCATATAACTTCTAACACATTAAAAACTGTCTTACAGCATTGCAGAAAACATTTTATTTCATATGACATAAGCATCTATCAGTTTGGCAAGATTTGCACTGAATACTGAATGAAACCGCATTCTCTAATAGAGAGAAAAGCTTTTGAGCAGATTTGGGCTTGATTTCACTTCATTTGAACAGAAACACTATTTCAGCATTACTGGACTCAGAAAGCTGTAAACTGACAATCTTGATCATTGAAGTCCTAACATAAGTTTTTGTGCATATAACTTCTAACACATTAAAAACTGTCTTACAGCATTGCAGAAAACATTGTACTTCATAAGACATAAGCTTGTTTCAGTTTGGCAAGATTTGCACTGAATACTGAATGAAACAGCTTTATCCAATAGAGAGAAAAGCTTTTGAGCAGATTTGGGCTTGATTTCACTTCATTTGAACAGAAACACTATTTCAGCATTACTGGACTCAGAAAACTGTAAACTGACAATCTTGATCATTGCAGTCCTAACATTAGTTTTTGTGTATATAACTTCTAACACATTAAAAACTGTCTTACAGCATTGCAGAAAACATTTTATTTCATAAGACATAAGCATGTTTCAGTTTGGCAAGATTTGCACTGAATACTGAATGAAACAGCTTTATCTAATAGAGAGAAAAGCTTTTGAGCAGATTTGGGCTTGATTTCACTTCATTTCAACAGAAACACTATTTCAGCATTACTGGACTCAGAAAGCTGTAAACTGACAATCTTGATCATTGAAGTCCCTAACATAAGTTTTTGTGCATATAACTTCTAACACATTAAAAACTGTCTTACAGCATTGCAGAAAACATTGTACTTCATAAGACATAAGCTTGTTTCAGTTTGGCAAGATTTGCACTGAATACTGAAAGAAACAGCTTTATCTAATAGAGAGAAAAGCTTTTGAGCAGATTTGGGCTTGATTTCACTTCATTTAAACAGAAACACTATTTCAGCATTACTGGACTCAGAAAGCTGTAAACTGACAATCTTGATCATTGAAGTCCTAACATAAGTTTTTGTGCATATAACTTCTAACACATTAAAAACTGTCTTACAGCATTGCAGAAAACATTGTACTACATAAGGCATAAGCTTGTTTCAGTTTGGCAAGATTTGCACTGAATATTGAATGAAACAGCTTTCTCTAATAGAGAGAAAAGCTTTTGAGCAGATTTGGGCTTGATTTCACTTCATTTGAACAGAAACACTATTTCAACATTACTGGACTCAGAAAGCTGTAAACTGACAATCTTGATCATTGCAGTCCTAACATTAGTTTTTGTGCATATAACTTCTAACACATTAAAAACTGTCTTACAGCATTGCAGAAAACATTTTATTTCATAAGACATAAGCATGTTTCAGTTTAGCAAGACTTGCACTGAATACTGAATGAAACAGCTTTCTCTAATAGAGAGAAAAGCTTTTGAGCAGATTTGGGCTTGATTTCACTTCATTTCAACAGAAACACTATTTCAGCATTACTGGACTCAGAAAGCTGTAAACTGACAATCTTGATCATTGAAGTCCTAACATTAGTTTTTGTGCATATAACTTCTAACACATTAAAAACTGTCTCACAGCATTGCAGAAAACATTTTATTTCATAAGACATAAGCATGTTTCAGTTTGGCAAGATTTGCACTGAATACTGAATGAAACAGCTTTCTCTAATAGAGAGACAAGCTTTTGAGCAGATTTGGGCTAGATTTCGCTTCATTTGAACAGAAACACTATTTCAGCATTACTGGACTCAGAAAGCTGTAAACTGACAATCTTGATCATTGAAGTCCTAACATAAGTTTTTGTGCATATAACTTCTAACACATTAAAAACTGTCTTACAGCATTGCAGAAAACATTGTATTTCATATGGCATAAGCATCTATCAGTTTGGCAAGATTTGCACTGAATATTGAATGAAACAGCTTTCTCTAATAGAGAGACAAGCTTTTGAGCAGATTTGGGCTAGATTTCGCTTCATTTGAACAGAAACACTATTTCAGCATTACTGGACTCAGAAAGCTGTAAACTGACAATCTTGATCATTGAAGTCCTAACATAAGTTTTTGTGCATATAACTTCTAACACATTAAAAACTGTCTTACAGCATTGCAGAAAACATTGTACTTCATAAGACATAAGCTTGTTTCAGTTTGGCAAGATTTGCACTGAATACTGAAAGAAACAGCTTTATCTAATAGAGAGAAAAGCTTTTGAGCAGATTTGGGCTTGATTTCACTTCATTTAAACAGAAACACTATTTCAGCATTACTGGACTCAGAAAGCTGTAAACTGACAATCTTGATCATTGAAGTCCTAACATAAGTTTTTGTGCATATAACTTCTAACACATTAAAAACTGTCTTACAGCATTGCAGAAAACATTGTACTTCATAAGGCATAAGCAGGTTTCAGTTTGGCAAGATTTGCACTGAATATTGAATGAAACAGCTTTCTCTAATAGAGAGAAAAGCTTTTGAGCAGATTTGGGCTTGATTTCACTTCATTTGAACAGAAACACTATTTCAACATTACTGGACTCAGAAAGCTGTAAACTGACAATCTTGATCATTGCAGTCCTAACATTAGTTTTTGTGTATATAACTTCTAACACATTAAAAACTGTCTTACAGCATTGCAGAAAACATTTTATTTCATAAGACATAAGCATGTTTCAGTTTGGCAAGATTTGCACTGAATACTGAATGAAACAACTTTCTCTAATAGAGAGAAAAGCTTTTGAGCAGATTTGGGCTTGATTTCACTTCATTTGAACAGAAACACTATTTCAGCATTACTGGACTCAGAAAGCTGTAAACTGACAATCTTGATCATTGAAGTCCTAACATTAGTTTTTGTGCATATAACTTCTAACACATTAAAAACTGTCTTACAGCATTGCAGAAAACATTTTATTTCATAAGACATAAGCATGTTTCAGTTTGGCAAGATTTGCACTGAATATTGAATGAAACAGCTTTCTCTAATAGAGAGAAAAGCTTTTGAGCAGATTTGGGCTTGATTTCACTTCATTTGAACAGAAACACTATTTCAGCATTACTGGACTCAGAAAGCTGTAAACTGACAATCTTGATCATTGAAGTCCTAACATAAGTTTTTGTGCATATAACTTCTAACACATTAAAAACTGTCTTACAGCATTGCAGAAAACATTGTACTTCATAAGACATAAGCTTGTTTCAGTTTGGCAAGATTTGCACTGAATACTGAATGAAACAGCTTTATCCAATAGAGAGAAAAGCTTTTGAGCAGATTTGGGCTTGATTTCACTTCATTTGAACAGAAACACTATTTCAGCATTACTGGACTCAGAAAGCTGTAAACTGACAATCTTGATCATTGCAGTCCTAACATTAGTTTTTGTGTATATAACTTCTAACACATTAAAAACTGTCTTACAGCATTGCAGAAAACATTTTATTTCATAAGACATAAGCATGTTTCAGTTTGGCAAGATTTGCACTGAATACTGAATGAAACAGCTTTCTCTAATAGAGAGAAAAGCTTTTGAGCAGATTTGGGCTTGATTTCACTTCATTTGAACAGAAACACTATTTCAGCATTACTGGACTCAGAAAGCTGTAAACTGACAATCTTGATCATTGCAGTCCTAACATTAGTTTTTGTGCATATAACTTCTAACACATTAAAAACTGTCTTACAGCATTGCAGAAAACATTTTATTTCATAAGGCATAAGCTTGTTTCAGTTTGGCAAGATTTGCACTGAATATTGAATGAAACAGCTTTATCTAATAGAGAGAAAAGCTTTTGAGCAGATTTGGGCTTGATTTCACTTCATTTCAACAGAAACACTATTTCAGCATTACTGGACTCAGAAAGCTGTAAACTGACAATCTTGATCATTGAAGTCCCTAACATAAGTTTTTGTGCATATAACTTCTAACACATTAAAAACTGTCTTACAGCATTGCAGAAAACATTGTACTTCATAAGACATAAGCTTGTTTCAGTTTGGCAAGATTTGCACTGAATACTGAAAGAAACAGCTTTATCTAATAGAGAGAAAAGCTTTTGAGCAGATTTGGGCTTGATTTCACTTCATTTAAACAGAAACACTATTTCAGCATTACTGGACTCAGAAAGCTGTAAACTGACAATCTTGATCATTGAAGTCCTAACATAAGTTTTTGTGCATATAACTTCTAACACATTAAAAACTGTCTTACAGCATTGCAGAAAACATTGTACTACATAAGGCATAAGCTTGTTTCAGTTTGGCAAGATTTGCACTGAATATTGAATGAAACAGCTTTCTCTAATAGAGAGAAAAGCTTTTGAGCAGATTTGGGCTTGATTTCACTTCATTTGAACAGAAACACTATTTCAACATTACTGGACTCAGAAAGCTGTAAACTGACAATCTTGATCATTGCAGTCCTAACATTAGTTTTTGTGCATATAACTTCTAACACATTAAAAACTGTCTTACAGCATTGCAGAAAACATTTTATTTCATAAGACATAAGCATGTTT
This sequence comes from Carassius gibelio, assembly GCF_023724105.1. Taxonomy (NCBI): domain Eukaryota; kingdom Metazoa; phylum Chordata; class Actinopteri; order Cypriniformes; family Cyprinidae; genus Carassius; species Carassius gibelio. The sequence goes on from NC_068420.1 coordinate 25,148,756, forward strand.
CAGTTTAGCAAGACTTGCACTGAATACTGAATGAAACAGCTTTCTCTAATAGAGAGAAAAGCTTTTGAGCAGATTTGGGCTTGATTTCACTTCATTTCAACAGAAACACTATTTCAGCATTACTGGACTCAGAAAGCTGTAAACTGACAATCTTGATCATTGAAGTCCTAACATTAGTTTTTGTGCATATAACTTCTAACACATTAAAAACTGTCTCACAGCATTGCAGAAAACATTTTATTTCATAAGACATAAGCATGTTTCAGTTTGGCAAGATTTGCACTGAATACTGAATGAAACAGCTTTCTCTAATAGAGAGACAAGCTTTTGAGCAGATTTGGGCTAGATTTCGCTTCATTTGAACAGAAACACTATTTCAGCATTACTGGACTCAGAAAGCTGTAAACTGACAATCTTGATCATTGAAGTCCTAACATAAGTTTTTGTGCATATAACTTCTAACACATTAAAAACTGTCTTACAGCATTGCAGAAAACATTGTATTTCATATGGCATAAGCATCTATCAGTTTGGCAAGATTTGCACTGAATATTGAATGAAACAGCTTTCTCTAATAGAGAGACAAGCTTTTGAGCAGATTTGGGCTAGATTTCGCTTCATTTGAACAGAAACACTATTTCAGCATTACTGGACTCAGAAAGCTGTAAACTGACAATCTTGATCATTGAAGTCCTAACATAAGTTTTTGTGCATATAACTTCTAACACATTAAAAACTGTCTTACAGCATTGCAGAAAACATTGTACTTCATAAGACATAAGCTTGTTTCAGTTTGGCAAGATTTGCACTGAATACTGAAAGAAACAGCTTTATCTAATAGAGAGAAAAGCTTTTGAGCAGATTTGGGCTTGATTTCACTTCATTTAAACAGAAACACTATTTCAGCATTACTGGACTCAGAAAGCTGTAAACTGACAATCTTGATCATTGAAGTCCTAACATAAGTTTTTGTGCATATAACTTCTAACACATTAAAAACTGTCTTACAGCATTGCAGAAAACATTGTACTACATAAGGCATAAGCTTGTTTCAGTTTGGCAAGATTTGCACTGAATATTGAATGAAACAGCTTTCTCTAATAGAGAGAAAAGCTTTTGAGCAGATTTGGGCTTGATTTCACTTCATTTGAACAGAAACACTATTTCAACATTACTGGACTCAGAAAGCTGTAAACTGACAATCTTGATCATTGCAGTCCTAACATTAGTTTTTGTGCATATAACTTCTAACACATTAAAAACTGTCTTACAGCATTGCAGAAAACATTTTATTTCATAAGACATAAGCATGTTTCAGTTTAGCAAGACTTGCACTGAATACTGAATGAAACAGCTTTCTCTAATAGAGAGAAAAGCTTTTGAGCAGATTTGGGCTTGATTTCACTTCATTTCAACAGAAACACTATTTCAGCATTACTGGACTCAGAAAGCTGTAAACTGACAATCTTGATCATTGAAGTCCTAACATTAGTTTTTGTGCATATAACTTCTAACACATTAAAAACTGTCTCACAGCATTGCAGAAAACATTTTATTTCATAAGACATAAGCATGTTTCAGTTTGGCAAGATTTGCACTGAATACTGAATGAAACAGCTTTCTCTAATAGAGAGAAAAGCTTTTGAGCAGATTTGGGCTAGATTTCGCTTCATTTGAACAGAAACACTATTTCAGCATTACTGGACTCAGAAAGCTGTAAACTGACAATCTTGATCATTGAAGTCCTAACATAAGTTTTTGTGCATATAACTTCTAACACATTAAAAACTGTCTTACAGCATTGCAGAAAACATTGTATTTCATATGGCATAAGCATCTATCAGTTTGGCAAGATTTGCACTGAATATTGAATGAAACAGCTTTCTCTAATAGAGAGACAAGCTTTTGAGCAGATTTGGGCTAGATTTCGCTTCATTTGAACAGAAACACTATTTCAGCATTACTGGACTCAGAAAGCTGTAAACTGACAATCTTGATCATTGAAGTCCTAACATAAGTTTTTGTGTATATAACTTCTAACACATTAAAAACTGTCTTACAGCATTGCAGAAAACATTGTACTTCATAAGGCATAAGCAGGTTTCAGTTTGGCAAGATTTGCACTGAATATTGAATGAAACAGCTTTCTCTAATAGAGAGAAAAGCTTTTGAGCAGATTTGGGCTTGATTTCACTTCATTTGAACAGAAACACTATTTCAACATTACTGGACTCAGAAAGCTGTAAACTGACAATCTTGATCATTGCAGTCCTAACATTAGTTTTTGTGTATATAACTTCTAACACATTAAAAACTGTCTTACAGCATTGCAGAAAACATTTTATTTCATAAGACATAAGCATGTTTCAGTTTGGCAAGATTTGCACTGAATACTGAATGAAACAACTTTCTCTAATAGAGAGAAAAGCTTTTGAGCAGATTTGGGCTTGATTTCACTTCATTTGAACAGAAACACTATTTCAGCATTACTGGACTCAGAAAGCTGTAAACTGACAATCTTGATCATTGAAGTCCTAACATTAGTTTTTGTGCATATAACTTCTAACACATTAAAAACTGTCTTACAGCATTGCAGAAAACATTTTATTTCATAAGACATAAGCATGTTTCAGTTTGGCAAGATTTGCACTGAATATTGAATGAAACAGCTTTCTCTAATAAAGAGACAAGCTTTTGAGCAGATTTGGTCTAGATTTCACTTCATTTGAACAGAAACACTATTTCAGCATTACTGGACTCAGAAAGCTGTAAACTGACAATCTTGATCATTGAAGTCCTAACATAAGTTTTTGTGCATATAACTTCTAACACATTAAAAACTGTCTTACAGCATTGCAGAAAACATTTTATTTCATAAGACATAAGCTTGTTTCAGTTTGGCAAGATTTGCACTGAATACTGAATGAAACAGCTTTATCTAATAGAGAGAAAAGCTTTTGAGCAGATTTGGGCTTGATTTCACTTAATTTAAACAGAAACACTATTTCAGCATTACTGGACTCAGAAAGCTGTAAACTGACAATCTTGATCATTGAAGTCCTAACATAAGTTTTTGTGCATATAACTTCTAACACATTAAAAACTGTCTTACAGCATTGCAGAAAACATTGTACTTCATAAGGCATAAGCTTGTTTCAGTTTGGCAAGATTTGCACTGAATATTGAATGAAACAGCTTTCTCTAATAGAGAGAAAAGCTTTTGAGCAGATTTGGGCTTGATTTCACTTCATTTGAACAGAAACACTATTTCAACATTACTGGACTCAGAAAGCTGTAAACTGACAATCTTGATCATTGCAGTCCTAACATTAGTTTTTGTGCATATAACTTCTAACACATTAAAAACTGTCTTACAGCATTGCAGAAAACATTTTATTTCATATGACATAAGCATCTATCAGTTTGGCAAGATTTGCACTGAATACTGAATGAAACCGCATTCTCTAATAGAGAGAAAAGCTTTTGAGCAGATTTGGGCTTGATTTCACTTCATTTGAACAGAAACACTATTTCAGCATTACTGGACTCAGAAAGCTGTAAACTGACAATCTTGATCATTGAAGTCCTAACATAAGTTTTTGTGCATATAACTTCTAACACATTAAAAACTGTCTTACAGCATTGCAGAAAACATTGTGCTTCATAAGACATAAGCTTGTTTCAGTTTGGCAAGATTTGCACTGAATACTGAATGAAACAGCTTTATCCAATAGAGAGAAAAGCTTTTGAGCAGATTTGGGCTTGATTTCACTTCATTTGAACAGAAACACTATTTCAGCATTACTGGACTCAGAAAGCTGTAAACTGACAATCTTGATCATTGCAGTCCTAACATTAGTTTTTGTGTATATAACTTCTAACACATTAAAAACTGTCTTACAGCATTGCAGAAAACATTTTATTTCATAAGACATAAGCATGTTTCAGTTTGGCAAGATTTGCACTGAATACTGAATGAAACAGCTTTATCTAATAGAGAGAAAAGCTTTTGAGCAGATTTGGGCTTGATTTCACTTCATTTCAACAGAAACACTATTTCAGCATTACTGGACTCAGAAAGCTGTAAACTGACAATCTTGATCATTGAAGTCCCTAACATAAGTTTTTGTGCATATAACTTCTAACACATTAAAAACTGTCTTACAGCATTGCAGAAAACATTGTACTTCATAAGACATAAGCTTGTTTCAGTTTGGCAAGATTTGCACTGAATACTGAAAGAAACAGCTTTATCTAATAGAGAGAAAAGCTTTTGAGCAGATTTGGGCTTGATTTCACTTCATTTAAACAGAAACACTATTTCAGCATTACTGGACTCAGAAAGCTGTAAACTGACAATCTTGATCATTGAAGTCCTAACATAAGTTTTTGTGCATATAACTTCTAACACATTAAAAACTGTCTTACAGCATTGCAGAAAACATTGTACTACATAAGGCATAAGCTTGTTTCAGTTTGGCAAGATTTGCACTGAATATTGAATGAAACAGCTTTCTCTAATAGAGAGAAAAGCTTTTGAGCAGATTTGGGCTTGATTTCACTTCATTTGAACAGAAACACTATTTCAACATTACTGGACTCAGAAAGCTGTAAACTGACAATCTTGATCATTGCAGTCCTAACATTAGTTTTTGTGCATATAACTTCTAACACATTAAAAACTGTCTTACAGCATTGCAGAAAACATTTTATTTCATAAGACATAAGCATGTTTCAGTTTAGCAAGACTTGCACTGAATACTGAATGAAACAGCTTTCTCTAATAGAGAGAAAAGCTTTTGAGCAGATTTGGGCTTGATTTCACTTCATTTCAACAGAAACACTATTTCAGCATTACTGGACTCAGAAAGCTGTAAACTGACAATCTTGATCATTGAAGTCCTAACATTAGTTTTTGTGCATATAACTTCTAACACATTAAAAACTGTCTCACAGCATTGCAGAAAACATTTTATTTCATAAGACATAAGCATGTTTCAGTTTGGCAAGATTTGCACTGAATACTGAATGAAACAGCTTTCTCTAATAGAGAGACAAGCTTTTGAGCAGATTTGGGCTAGATTTCACTTCATTTGAACAGAAACACTATTTCAGCATTACTGGACTCAGAAAGCTGTAAACTGACAATCTTGATCATTGAAGTCCTAACATAAGTTTTTGTGCATATAACTTCTAACACATTAAAAACTGTCTTACAGCATTGCAGAAAACATTGTATTTCATATGGCATAAGCATCTATCAGTTTGGCAAGATTTGCACTGAATATTGAATGAAACAGCTTTCTCTAATAGAGAGACAAGCTTTTGAGCAGATTTGGGCTAGATTTCGCTTCATTTGAACAGAAACACTATTTCAGCATTACTGGACTCAGAAAGCTGTAAACTGACAATCTTGATCATTGAAGTCCTAACATAAGTTTTTGTGCATATAACTTCTAACACATTAAAAACTGTCTTACAGCATTGCAGAAAACATTGTACTTCATAAGACATAAGCTTGTTTCAGTTTGGCAAGATTTGCACTGAATACTGAATGAAACAACTTTCTCTAATAGAGAGAAAAGCTTTTGAGCAGATTTGGGCTTGATTTCACTTCATTTGAACAGAAACACTATTTCAGCATTACTGGACTCAGAAAGCTGTAAACTGACAATCTTGATCATTGAAGTCCTAACATTAGTTTTTGTGCATATAACTTCTAACACATTAAAAACTGTCTTACAGCATTGCAGAAAACATTTTATTTCATAAGACATAAGCATGTTTCAGTTTGGCAAGATTTGCACTGAATATTGAATGAAACAGCTTTCTCTAATAGAGAGACAAGCTTTTGAGCAGATTTGGTCTAGATTTCACTTCATTTGAACAGAAACACTATTTCAGCATTACTGGACTCAGAAAGCTGTAAACTGACAATCTTGATCATTGAAGTCCTAACATAAGTTTTTGTGCATATAACTTCTAACACATTAAAAACTGTCTTACAGCATTGCAGAAAACATTTTATTTCATAAGACATAAGCTTGTTTCAGTTTGGCAAGATTTGCACTGAATACTGAATGAAACAGCTTTATCTAATAGAGAGAAAAGCTTTTGAGCAGATTTGGGCTTGATTTCACTTCATTTAAACAGAAACACTATTTCAGCATTACTGGACTCAGAAAGCTGTAAACTGACAATCTTGATCATTGAAGTCCTAACATAAGTTTTTGTGCATATAACTTCTAACACATTAAAAACTGTCTTACAGCATTGCAGAAAACATTGTACTTCATAAGGCATAAGCTTGTTTCAGTTTGGCAAGATTTGCACTGAATATTGAATGAAACAGCTTTCTCTAATAGAGAGAAAAGCTTTTGAGCAGATTTGGGCTTGATTTCACTTCATTTGAACAGAAACACTATTTCAACATTACTGGACTCAGAAAGCTGTAAACTGACAATCTTGATCATTGCAGTCCTAACATTAGTTTTTGTGCATATAACTTCTAACACATTAAAAACTGTCTTACAGCATTGCAGAAAACATTTTATTTCATATGACATAAGCATCTATCAGTTTGGCAAGATTTGCACTGAATACTGAATGAAACCGCATTCTCTAATAGAGAGAAAAGCTTTTGAGCAGATTTGGGCTTGATTTCACTTCATTTGAACAGAAACACTATTTCAGCATTACTGGACTCAGAAAGCTGTAAACTGACAATCTTGATCATTGAAGTCCTAACATAAGTTTTTGTGCATATAACTTCTAACACATTAAAAACTGTCTCACAGCATTGCAGAAAACATTGTACTTCATAAGACATAAGCTTGTTTCAGTTTGGCAAGATTTGCACTGAATACTGAATGAAACAGCTTTATCCAATAGAGAGAAAAGCTTTTGAGCAGATTTGGGCTTGATTTCACTTCATTTGAACAGAAACACTATTTCAGCATTACTGGACTCAGAAAGCTGTAAACTGACAATCTTGATCATTGAAGTCCTAACATTAGTTTTTGTGCATATAACTTCTAACACATTAAAAACTGTCTCACAGCATTGCAGAAAACATTTTATTTCATAAGACATAAGCATGTTTCAGTTTGGCAAGATTTGCACTGAATACTGAATGAAACAGCTTTCTCTAATAGAGAGACAAGCTTTTGAGCAGATTTGGGCTAGATTTCGCTTCATTTGAACAGAAACACTATTTCAGCATTACTGGACTCAGAAAGCTGTAAACTGACAATCTTGATCATTGAAGTCCTAACATAAGTTTTTGTGCATATAACTTCTAACACATTAAAAACTGTCTTACAGCATTGCAGAAAACATTGTATTTCATATGGCATAAGCATCTATCAGTTTGGCAAGATTTGCACTGAATATTGAATGAAACAGCTTTCTCTAATAGAGAGACAAGCTTTTGAGCAGATTTGGGCTAGATTTCGCTTCATTTGAACAGAAACACTATTTCAGCATTACTGGACTCAGAAAGCTGTAAACTGACAATCTTGATCATTGAAGTCCTAACATAAGTTTTTGTGCATATAACTTCTAACACATTAAAAACTGTCTTACAGCATTGCAGAAAACATTGTACTTCATAAGACATAAGCTTGTTTCAGTTTGGCAAGATTTGCACTGAATACTGAAAGAAACAGCTTTATCTAATAGAGAGAAAAGCTTTTGAGCAGATTTGGGCTTGATTTCACTTCATTTAAACAGAAACACTATTTCAGCATTACTGGACTCAGAAAGCTGTAAACTGACAATCTTGATCATTGAAGTCCTAACATAAGTTTTTGTGCATATAACTTCTAACACATTAAAAACTGTCTTACAGCATTGCAGAAAACATTGTACTTCATAAGGCATAAGCAGGTTTCAGTTTGGCAAGATTTGCACTGAATATTGAATGAAACAGCTTTCTCTAATAGAGAGAAAAGCTTTTGAGCAGATTTGGGCTTGATTTCACTTCATTTGAACAGAAACACTATTTCAACATTACTGGACTCAGAAAGCTGTAAACTGACAATCTTGATCATTGCAGTCCTAACATTAGTTTTTGTGTATATAACTTCTAACACATTAAAAACTGTCTTACAGCATTGCAGAAAACATTTTATTTCATAAGACATAAGCATGTTTCAGTTTGGCAAGATTTGCACTGAATACTGAATGAAACAACTTTCTCTAATAGAGAGAAAAGCTTTTGAGCAGATTTGGGCTTGATTTCACTTCATTTGAACAGAAACACTATTTCAGCATTACTGGACTCAGAAAGCTGTAAACTGACAATCTTGATCATTGAAGTCCTAACATTAGTTTTTGTGCATATAACTTCTAACACATTAAAAACTGTCTTACAGCATTGCAGAAAACATTTTATTTCATAAGACATAAGCATGTTTCAGTTTGGCAAGATTTGCACTGAATACTGAAAGAAACAGCTTTATCTAATAGAGAGAAAAGCTTTTGAGCAGATTTGGGCTTGATTTCACTTCATTTAAACAGAAACACTATTTCAGCATTACTGGACTCAGAAAGCTGTAAACTGACAATCTTGATCATTGAAGTCCTAACATTAGTTTTTGTGCATATAACTTCTAACACATTAAAAACTGTCTTACAGCATTGCAGAAAACAATTTATTTCATAAGACATAAGCATGTTTCAGTTTAGCAAGACTTGCACTGAATACTGAATGAAACAGCTTTCTCTAATAGAGAGAAAAGCTTTTGAGCAGATTTGGGCTTGATTTCACTTCATTTCAACAGAAACACTATTTCAGCATTACTTGACTCAGAAAGCTGTAAACTGACAATCTTGATCATTGAAGTCCTAACATTAGTTTTTGTGCATATAACTTCTAACACATTAAAAACTGTCTCACAGCATTGCAGAAAACATTTTATTTCATAAGACATAAGCATGTTTCAGTTTGGCAAGATTTGCACTGAATATTGAATGAAACAGCTTTCTCTAATAGAGAGACAAGCTTTTGAGCAGATTTGGGCTAGATTTCGCTTCATTTGAACAGAAACACTATTTCAGCATTACTGGACTCAGAAAGCTGTAAACTGACAATCTTGATCATTGAAGTCCTAACATTAGTTTTTGTGCATATAACTTCTAACACATTAAAAACTGTCTCACAGCATTGCAGAAAACATTTTATTTCATAAGACATAAGCATGTTTCAGTTTGGCAAGATTTGCACTGAATACTGAATGAAACAGCTTTCTCTAATAGAGAGACAAGCTTTTGAGCAGATTTGGGCTAGATTTCACTTCATTTGAACAGAAACACTATTTCAGCATTACTGGACTCAGAAAGCTGTAAACTGACAATCTTGATCATTGAAGTCCTAACATAAGTTTTTGTGCATATAACTTCTAACACATTAAAAACTGTCTTACAGCATTGCAGAAAACATTGTATTTCATATGGCATAAGCATCTATCAGTTTGGCAAGATTTGCACTGAATATTGAATGAAACAGCTTTCTCTAATAGAGAGACAAGCTTTTGAGCAGATTTGGGCTAGATTTCGCTTCATTTGAACAGAAACACTATTTCAGCATTACTGGACTCAGAAAGCTGTAAACTGACAATCTTGATCATTGAAGTCCTAACATAAGTTTTTGTGCATATAACTTCTAACACATTAAAAACTGTCTTACAGCATTGCAGAAAACATTGTACTTCATAAGACATAAGCTTGTTTCAGTTTGGCAAGATTTGCACTGAATACTGAAAGAAACAGCTTTATCTAATAGAGAGAAAAGCTTTTGAGCAGATTTGGGCTTGATTTCACTTCATTTAAACAGAAACACTATTTCAGCATTACTGGACTCAGAAAGCTGTAAACTGACAATCTTGATCATTGAAGTCCTAACATAAGTTTTTGTGCATATAACTTCTAACACATTAAAAACTGTCTTACAGCATTGCAGAAAACATTGTACTACATAAGGCATAAGCTTGTTTCAGTTTGGCAAGATTTGCACTGAATATTGAATGAAACAGCTTTCTCTAATAGAGAGAAAAGCTTTTGAGCAGATTTGGGCTTGATTTCACTTCATTTGAACAGAAACACTATTTCAACATTACTGGACTCAGAAAGCTGTAAACTGACAATCTTGATCATTGCAGTCCTAACATTAGTTTTTGTGCATATAACTTCTAACACATTAAAAACTGTCTTACAGCATTGCAGAAAACATTTTATTTCATAAGACATAAGCATGTTTCAGTTTAGCAAGACTTGCACTGAATACTGAATGAAACAGCTTTCTCTAATAGAGAGAAAAGCTTTTGAGCAGATTTGGGCTTGATTTCACTTCATTTCAACAGAAACACTATTTCAGCATTACTGGACTCAGAAAGCTGTAAACTGACAATCTTGATCATTGAAGTCCTAACATTAGTTTTTGTGCATATAACTTCTAACACATTAAAAACTGTCTCACAGCATTGCAGAAAACATTTTATTTCATAAGACATAAGCATGTTTCAGTTTGGCAAGATTTGCACTGAATACTGAATGAAACAGCTTTCTCTAATAGAGAGAAAAGCTTTTGAGCAGATTTGGGCTAGATTTCGCTTCATTTGAACAGAAACACTATTTCAGCATTACTGGACTCAGAAAGCTGTAAACTGACAATCTTGATCATTGAAGTCCTAACATAAGTTTTTGTGCATATAACTTCTAACACATTAAAAACTGTCTTACAGCATTGCAGAAAACATTGTATTTCATATGGCATAAGCATCTATCAGTTTGGCAAGATTTGCACTGAATATTGAATGAAACAGCTTTCTCTAATAGAGAGACAAGCTTTTGAGCAGATTTGGGCTAGATTTCGCTTCATTTGAACAGAAACACTATTTCAGCATTACTGGACTCAGAAAGCTGTAAACTGACAATCGTACTCGGTTACGAACGTAACCTCGGTTCCCTGAGATACGGAACGAGTACTGCGTATGGGGAAAAGCTCCTTTTTTCCTCGATACTGAAGCCTTTTTTCAATAACGCAGTGCAACTGCACTGCCATTGGTTTAATCTGTAAACTTTTTTAAACCAATGACAGCGCTGCGTAGCTGCGCGAGCCTGTGGCGATGCAGCGCGCCAAAGCCCGCCAGAATGGGCGGGGCGAATGGCTATATAAGCAGGCAATCGCCAGAGGAAATCAGGTCATACGACTGAAGCGACGACACTGAACCCGCAGCCTCGTGGCACGGCATATAACGCAGTACTCGTTCCGTATCTCAGGGAACCGAGGTTACGTTCGTAACCGAGTACGTTCCCTTTCGATACTTCACTCATACTGCGTATGGGGAACGAATTCAACCGCGCCGTGCCACGGTAGGGAACGACAAGACTTAACTTGAACACCCTGGGGTCCAGAGGATAAGTGAGAGGGCCGGAGCCATCGAACCCTTGACGCTACACTGCTGAGAGGGAGCTAGCTCCCTGGAGGTGGTATGATGACAGAGTCTGCTAGAGGCTGTCGTATCAAACCGAAAGAACCCGAGCATGCAAGGTCGGGATATCCAAGTTATAGAACCTGACAAAAGTGGACGGCGAGGACCAGCCGGCCGCCTCACAGATGTCCTTGATAGAGACACCACTAGACCAGGCCCATGAAGAGGCCATCCCTCTAGTAGAGTGGGCTCTAACTCCTATGGGGCACTCAAGGCCCATAGAGGAGTAACATAGAGCGATAGCTTCAACTATCCAACGCGAGAGGCGTTGCTTTGAGACCGAAGACCCTTTGGTGCGGTCACCAAAGCAGACAAAAAGCTGGTCAGATTGCCTGAACGGCTGAGACCGCTCAATGTAAATTCTCAAAGCCCTCACTGGGCAGAGTAAATCCAGCTCCCGCTCACCTGACAACGGAGGCAGAGCTGAGAGGGAAATTACCTGTGCTCTGAATGGCGTCGAGAGCACTTTAGGTACGTAGCCATGCCTGGGTTTTAAAATGACCTTAGAGTCATTGGGCCCAAACTCAAGGCATGCAGGGCTCACCGAGAGGGCCTGCAAATCGCCAACACGCTTGACCGATGCTAGAGCAAGTAGCAGAGCGGTTTTGAGCGTTAGGGGCCGAAGGTCAGCTGACCGCAGCGGTTCAAAGGGAGGTCCTTTGAGTGCTCCAAGGACCGTGTGAAGGTCCCAAGTGGGAACGGTAAGAGGGCGTGGGGGCTTCAACCGCCTAGCACCTCTCAGGAAATGCACAATGAGGCTGTGTCGACCCACTGATTGGCCAGCAATAGGAGCATGAAATGCTGCAATGGCTGCTACGTACACTTTGAGTGTGGAAGGGGTGAGACCCTTTTCTAGACGCTCCTGGAGAAATGACAGTATCGGAGATACATCACACTCAACAGGGTCTTTGTTTTGTGCTAAGCACCAGTCAACAAAGACTGACCATTTTTGGGCATAGAGGCGTCTTGTAGACGGGGCTCTTGCCTGAGCAATGGTGTGTAGTACGTCCCCGGGGAGGCTCAGAGGCTCCCATCGAGGGACCATACATGCAGAGCCCAGAGTTCTGGCTGTGGATGCCAGATTGTCCTGTTCGCCTGAGAGAGGAGGTCCCGCCTCAGGGGGATCGGCCATGGGGCTTTCATGGAAAGCCTGAAAAGCTCCGAGGACCAAACTTGGGTCCTCCAGAGTGGGGCCACTAGGAGGACTCTGTGTCTGTCTTCCCTGACTCGTCTGATGACCTGAGGGATCAGAGCAATCGGGGGGAAAGCATAAAGAAGGAGGCTGGGCCAGTTGTGGGCCAGTGCATCTGTTTCCTTTGAAAAATAAGTTGGGCAATGAGAGTTGCTTTCTGAGGCGAAGAGGTCGACCTCTGCCTTCCCGAAAATCTCCCAGATTTTGAGAACTGTCTGGGGATGGAGCATCCACTCGTCCGAGGGGACATTGCTCCGTGAAAGCATGTCTGCTCCCAGATTCGTCTTGCCAGGTATGTGTGTCGCCTTGAGCGATCGCAACCTGGGTAATGCCCATTCCAAGAGGCGCTTTGCCAGTGCGCAGAGGCGGCTGGACGAAAGGCCGCCTTGGTGATTTATGTAGGACACCACTGTCATGCTGTCCGACTGGACTAGGATGTGGCGCCCTTCCAAGATTGCCTGAAAGGATTGAAGGGCTCGTTCCACTGCCAGCATCTCGAGGCAGTTGATATGAAGATGGCTTTCTTCGTGCGACCACGAGCCGAAGGCTGGTCTGCCCTCGCACAGAGCACCCCAACCCAGGTTGGACGCATCTGTTGAGAGTACCGTCCTTCTGGAAACCGCCTGTAGGGGTACTCCACGACTGAACCAAACAGGGTTCATCCAAGGCTCCAGGGCTGCTAGACAGGCCTGGTTGACCCTGATGCGAAAGCGGCCGTGCCGCCAAGCATGAGGTGGGACCCGGAGTTTCAGCCAGTACTGCAAGGGCCGCATTCGTAGGAGGCCGAGCTGTAAAACTGGGGAGGCGGAAGCCATCAGCCCTAGCATCCTCTGAAAGAACTTCAGAGGGAAACAGGCTTTGTTCTTGACAGAGGCCGCGAGCTGCTGAAGTACAAGAGCGCGCTCTGGTGATATGACCGCCCTCATATTGACGGAGTCGAAAACTGCTCCCAGGAACGTAATACGTTGGCTGGGGAGCAGTGAGCTCTTGGCGAAATTGACCCTGAGTCCTAGGCACTGTAAGTGGCTCAGGAGCATGGATCTGTTGTGGTCTAGCTCGGTTCGTGACTGGGCTAGAATGAGCCAGTCGTCGAGATAGTTCAGAATGCGAATTCCCATCTGTCTCAGAGGGGAGAGCGCCTCGTTCATGCACTTCGTGAAAGTGCGGGGAGCTAGAGACAGCCCAAAGGGAAGGACTGTATATTGGTAAGCCACACCCTCGAACGCGAACCTCAAGAATCGTCTGTGATGGGGGGCTATCTGGATGTGAAAGTAAGCATCTTTCAGGTCCAGCGAGAAGAACCAGTCCTCGGGGCAAATCTGCGTGAGGATCTGCTTCAGTGTCAACATCTTGAACTTCCGTTTCATGAGAGAAAGGTTCAGATGTCTGAGGTCTAAGATGGGTCTGAGACCGCCATCTTTCTTGGGGACAAGGAAATAACGGCTGTAGAACCCCGACCCGCTGTCTGAGGGAGGAACTATCTCTATGGCTCCCTTCCTTAACAGCGTCATCACTTCGGTGCGGAGGACCTGAGCATCGTCCGGCTCTACCGAGGTGGGAATCACTCCGCGAAAACGCGGGGGTCTTCGGGCGAACTGCAGTGAGTATCCGTGTTTTATTATCCCCAACACCCACTTGGACACTCCGGGGATGGCCTGCCAGGCCTCGGCCCGCGTGACAAGGGGCTGGATAGTGTCGGATGGCAGACCGCTGATCAGGGGCCTGAACACCGACGAGTGTGGAAGAGGAAAAGTGCTCTCTTTTTGAAAATGTGAAATATTTATTGTGTTCGCCATAACAACGGCGCTTTGCGTGGACGCAACAACAGTGGGCCCAGGTCGCACAGCAGACAGGCGAGAGAGCTTCTGGGGTGGTCCGGCCGCAGCGGGACTTTGCCCCTTCCTCTTTCTTCCCCAACGATCAGGAGGATTTAGAGGGCGTCGGGTCCAGCACAATCCTTTGCCGGGGGCCCTGACGTCTAGGCGGTTTAGCGCGCCTAGTGGGGCGAGCTGGGTGCTGCTCCTTAGGGGGTGCCGCCTGGGGGGTAGAAGGGGCAGGTTTGCTCTGGTGCTGAGTCGGCGCAGTCCTGGGGCGACTCGGGGCAGAGGTGGAGCGCTTGGGCAGGAAGTGTCGCATGGCTTGGGACGACTTCTGTGCTGCAGTGAAGCGTTCTGTAAACCCTTCTACCGCTGGTCCGAAGAGGCCGCATGGAGAGACTGGGGCATCGAGAAAGGCCACTTTGTCGCTCTCCTTAATCTCTGTTAGGTTGAGCCAGAGGTGGCGCTCCAGCACAACCAGGTTGGCCATGGATCGTCCGATGGCCTGGGCCGTGGCTTTCGTGGCGCGCAGAGCCAAATCAGTGGCGCTGCGGAGGTCACGGAAAGCAGGTTCACTACAGCTAGACTCATCCAGGGAACGGAGAAGCTTTGCCTGGAACACCTGCAATATGGCCATGGTGTGCAGAGATGAAGCGGCTTGGCCCGCAGAAGTGTAGGCCCTGCCAGCCATGGCAGAGGTCGTCCTGCATGGCTTGGAAGGAAGGGCTCTCTTATTTTTCCACCCCACAGCCGCGGGGGGACAGAGGTGAGCAGCCACGGCCTCATCCAGGGGCGGCAATTGCTCATAGCCCTTCTCCTGAGAGCCATCTACTGAGCTGAGAGCTGCAGAGGAAGTGCGTAGGCGGGCCGAGTAGGGGGCGCGCCACGACTTTGTCAGCTCGTCATGAACCTCAGGGAAGAATGGGGCAGGTCGCTGGCGGGGGGCCTGGCGGCGTCCTGGCAGGTACCACTCGTCCAGCCTGCTGCGTGTCGGCTCTTCAGGGGGGGCCCACTCCAAATGGAGTTCCTCAACGGCCTTGGAGAGGATGCGGAGAAGCTCGGCATCCATCCCAGCTCTGGCGTCGATGGGCTCCAGTGACGGCAGGTGGGCGGGGTCAGAATCGCCGGCCCAGTCCTCCGTTTCAGAAGCCGCGAGTGACATGGAGTCGTCAAGCGGCTCGTCCTCCGATCCGCCAAAAGAGACGAGGTCGCTCGCTTCAGCCGAGGGACGCTGCTCTGGGCGTGAGAAGAGGACAGGGGACGGCTCTCTCATTGGAGAGGGTGAGGCACGCGGGCGCTGAGCCGGCGTGAGCTCACCCAAATCCGGGCGCTGGGCCCCTCTTCCCCGCTGTCTTTTCCTGGCCGGCTCGCGGGAGGAAAAAGACGGGAGGGCGCGAGGGGCGGGATTACTTTCATTAAAGAAAGCAATCCGCGAGCGCAGAGAGGCGAGACTCATGCTTTCACAAAAGCAGCATGAAGTCTCAGTGAGTGCAGCCTCAGCATGGGGTTTACCCAGGCAGAAAACACACTCACCATGGCCGTCGTCCTCATGCAGAGGGGCTCTGCATGTGCCACAGCTGTGGCGCGGCATGGCCGTCGCCGTTAAAACGGCGTTAGAAACGCTCTTTTAGAGCGGTGAAAACCGCTGGAAAAAGCTCTTTTAGGATCGCCGGATGGCGGCAGGAGATCGCTGAGAAGCGGCCGGAAGCGGGAAGCGGGCGGCCCGAGATCGGCGCTGAGAGCGGCTGTCTGCGAGTACGCCGGCGCTGCAGGCGGTCGGCGGTCTCAGCTGGTCCGCTGCGGTGCCTCTTCGACGGCGAGAGCTCGTTCCAGGCGAAGGCGTTCAGCAGAGATCCAACGAAGTGAAGTCGTCGCTGAAGGAGTAAGATCTGATTTCCTCTGGCGATTGCCTGCTTATATAGCCATTCGCCCCGCCCATTCTGGCGGGCTTTGGCGCGCTGCATCGCCACAGGCTCGCGCAGCTACGCAGCGCTGTCATTGGTTTAAAAAAGTTTACAGATTAAACCAATGGCAGTGCAGTTGCACTGCGTTATTGAAAAAAGGCTTCAGTATCGAGGAAAAAAGGAGCTTTTCCCCATACGCAGTATGAGTGAAGTATCGAAAGGGAACTTGATCATTGAAGTCCTAACATAAGTTTTTGTGTATATAACTTCTAACACATTAAAAACTGTCTTACAGCATTGCAGAAAACATTGTACTTCATAAGGCATAAGCAGGTTTCAGTTTGGCAAGATTTGCACTGAATATTGAATGAAACAGCTTTCTCTAATAGAGAGAAAAGCTTTTGAGCAGATTTGGGCTTGATTTCACTTCATTTGAACAGAAACACTATTTCAACATTACTGGACTCAGAAAGCTGTAAACTGACAATCTTGATCATTGCAGTCCTAACATTAGTTTTTGTGTATATAACTTCTAACACATTAAAAACTGTCTTACAGCATTGCAGAAAACATTTTATTTCATAAGACATAAGCATGTTTCAGTTTGGCAAGATTTGCACTGAATACTGAATGAAACAACTTTCTCTAATAGAGAGAAAAGCTTTTGAGCAGATTTGGGCTTGATTTCACTTCATTTGAACAGAAACACTATTTCAGCATTACTGGACTCAGAAAGCTGTAAACTGACAATCTTGATCATTGAAGTCCTAACATTAGTTTTTGTGCATATAACTTCTAACACATTAAAAACTGTCTTACAGCATTGCAGAAAACATTTTATTTCATAAGACATAAGCATGTTTCAGTTTGGCAAGATTTGCACTGAATATTGAATGAAACAGCTTTCTCTAATAAAGAGACAAGCTTTTGAGCAGATTTGGTCTAGATTTCACTTCATTTGAACAGAAACACTATTTCAGCATTACTGGACTCAGAAAGCTGTAAACTGACAATCTTGATCATTGAAGTCCTAACATAAGTTTTTGTGCATATAACTTCTAACACATTAAAAACTGTCTTACAGCATTGCAGAAAACATTTTATTTCATAAGACATAAGCTTGTTTCAGTTTGGCAAGATTTGCACTGAATACTGAATGAAACAGCTTTATCTAATAGAGAGAAAAGCTTTTGAGCAGATTTGGGCTTGATTTCACTTCATTTAAACAGAAACACTATTTCAGCATTACTGGACTCAGAAAGCTGTAAACTGACAATCTTGATCATTGAAGTCCTAACATAAGTTTTTGTGCATATAACTTCTAACACATTAAAAACTGTCTTACAGCATTGCAGAAAACATTGTACTTCATAAGGCATAAGCTTGTTTCAGTTTGGCAAGATTTGCACTGAATATTGAATGAAACAGCTTTCTCTAATAGAGAGAAAAGCTTTTGAGCAGATTTGGGCTTGATTTCACTTCATTTGAACAGAAACACTATTTCAACATTACTGGACTCAGAAAGCTGTAAACTGACAATCTTGATCATTGCAGTCCTAACATTAGTTTTTGTGCATATAACTTCTAACACATTAAAAACTGTCTTACAGCATTGCAGAAAACATTTTATTTCATATGACATAAGCATCTATCAGTTTGGCAAGATTTGCACTGAATACTGAATGAAACCGCATTCTCTAATAGAGAGAAAAGCTTTTGAGCAGATTTGGGCTTGATTTCACTTCATTTGAACAGAAACACTATTTCAGCATTACTGGACTCAGAAAGCTGTAAACTGACAATCTTGATCATTGAAGTCCTAACATAAGTTTTTGTGCATATAACTTCTAACACATTAAAAACTGTCTTACAGCATTGCAGAAAACATTTTATTTCATAAGACATAAGCATGTTTCAGTTTGGCAAGATTTGCACTGAATACTGAATGAAACAGCTTTCTCTAATAGAGAGAAAAGCTTTTGAGCAGATTTGGGCTTGATTTCACTTCATTTGAACAGAAACACTATTTCAGCATTACTGGACTCAGAAAGCTGTAAACTGACAATCTTGATCATTGCAGTCCTAACATTAGTTTTTGTGCATATAACTTCTAACACATTAAAAACTGTCTTACAGCATTGCAGAAAACATTTTATTTCATAAGGCATAAGCTTGTTTCAGTTTGGCAAGATTTGCACTGAATATTGAATGAAACAGCTTTATCTAATAGAGAGAAAAGCTTTTGAGCAGATTTGGGCTTGATTTCACTTCATTTCAACAGAAACACTATTTCAGCATTACTGGACTCAGAAAGCTGTAAACTGACAATCTTGATCATTGAAGTCCCTAACATAAGTTTTTGTGCATATAACTTCTAACACATTAAAAACTGTCTTACAGCATTGCAGAAAACATTGTACTTCATAAGACATAAGCTTGTTTCAGTTTGGCAAGATTTGCACTGAATACTGAAAGAAACAGCTTTATCTAATAGAGAGAAAAGCTTTTGAGCAGATTTGGGCT
>NC_068420.1:25168183-25196018 GCF_023724105.1 Carassius gibelio
CTTTTCTCTCTATTAGATAAAGCTGTTTCATTCAGTATTCAGTGCAAATCTTGCCAAACTGAAACAAGCTTATGTCTTATGAAGTACAATGTTTTCTGCAATGCTGTAAGACAGTTTTTAATGTGTTAGAAGTTATATGCACAAAAACTAATGTTAGGACTTCAATGATCAAGATTGTCAGTTTACAGCTTTCTGAGTCCAGTAATGCTGAAATAGTGTTTCTGTTCAAATGAAGTGAAATCAAGCCCAAATCTGCTCAAAAGCTTTTCTCTCTATTAGATAAAGCTGTTTCATTCAGTATTCAGTGCAAATCTTGCCAAACTGAAACAAGCTTATGTCTTATGAAGTACAATGTTTTCTGCAATGCTGTAAGACAGCTTTTAATGTGTTAGAAGTTATATGCACAAAAACTTATGTTAGGACTTCAATGATCAAGATTGTCAGTTTACAGCTTTCTGAGTCCAGTAATGCTGAAATAGTGTTTCTGTTCAAATGAAGTGAAATCAAGCCCAAATCTGCTCAAAAGCTTTTCTCTCTATTAGAGAAAGTTGTTTCATTCAGTATTCAGTGCAAATCTTGCCAAACTGAAACATGCTTATGTCTTATGAAGTACAATGTTTTCTGCAATGCTGTAAGACAGCTTTTAATGTGTTAGAAGTTATATGCACAAAAACTTATGTTAGGACTTCAATGATCAAGATTGTCAGTTTACAGCTTTCTGAGTCCAGTAATGCTGAAATAGTGTTTCTGTTGAAATGAAGTGAAATCAAGCCCAAATCTGCTCAAAAGCTTTTCTCTCTATTAGATAAAGCTGTTTCATTCAGTATTCAGTGCAAATCTTGCCAAACTGAAACATGCTTATGTCTTATGAAATAAAATGTTTTCTGCAATGCTGTAAGACAGTTTTTAATGTGTTAGAAGTTATATACACAAAAACTAATGTTAGGACTGCAATGATCAAGATTGTCAGTTTACAGCTTTCTGAGTCCAGTAATGTTGAAATAGTGTTTCTGTTCAAATGAAGTGAAATCAAGCCCAAATCTGCTCAAAAGCTTTTCTCTCTATTAGAGAAAGCTGTTTCATTCAATATTCAGTGCAAATTTTGCCAAACTGAAACAAGCTTATGCCTTATGAAGTACAATGTTTTCTGCAATGCTGTAAGACAGTTTTTAATGTGTTAGAAGTTATATGCACAAAAACTTATGTTAGGACTTCAATGATCAAGATTGTCAGTTTACAGCTTTCTGAGTCCAGTAATGCTGAAATAGTGTTTCTGTTGAAATGAAGTGAAATCAAGCCCAAATCTGCTCAAAAGCTTTTCTCTCTATTAGATAAAGCTGTTTCATTCAGTATTCAGTGCAAATCTTGCCAAACTGAAACAAGCTTATGTCTTATGAAGTACAATGTTTTCTGCAATGCTGTAAGACAGTTTTTAATGTGTTAGAAGTTATATGCACAAAAACTAATGTTAGGACTTCAATGATCAAGATTGTCAGTTTACAGCTTTCTGAGTCCAGTAATGCTGAAATAGTGTTTCTGTTGAAATGAAGTGAAATCAAGCCCAAATCTGCTCAAAAGCTTTTCTCTCTATTAGATAAAGCTGTTTCATTCAGTATTCAGTGCAAATCTTGCCAAACTGAAACAAGCTTATGTCTTATGAAGTACAATGTTTTCTGCAATGCTGTAAGACAGTTTTTAATGTGTTAGAAGTTATATGCACAAAAACTTATGTTAGGACTTCAATGATCAAGATTGTCAGTTTACAGCTTTCTGAGTCCAGTAATGCTGAAATAGTGTTTCTGTTCAAATGAAGTGAAATCAAGCCCAAATCTGCTCAAAAGCTTTTCTCTCTATTAGAGAAAGCTGTTTCATTCAGTATTCAGTGCAAATCTTGCCAAACTGAAACTTGCTTATGTCTTATGAAATAAAATGTTTTCTGCAATGCTGTAAGACAGTTTTTAATGTGTTAGAAGTTATATACACAAAAACTAATGTTAGGACTGCAATGATCAAGATTGTCAGTTTACAGCTTTCTGAGTCCAGTAATGTTGAAATGGTGTTTCTGTTCAAATGAAGTGAAATCAAGCCCAAATCTGCTCAAAAGCTTTTCTCTCTAATAGAGAATGCGGTTTCATTGAGTATTCAGTGCAAATCTTGCCAAACTGAAACAAGCTTATGTCTTATGAAATGAAATGTTTTTTGCAATGCTGTAAGACAGTTTTTAATGTGTTAGAAGTTATATACACAAAAACTAATGTTAGAACTTCAATGATCAAGATTGTCAGTTTACAGCTTTCTGAGTCCAGTAATGTTGAAATAGTGTTTCTGTTCAAATGAAGTGAAATCAAGCCCAAATCTGCTCAAAAGCTTTTCTCTCTATTAGAGAAAGCTGTTTCATTCAATATTCAGTGCAAATCTTGCCAAACTGAAACAAGCTTATGCCTTTTGAAGTACAATGTTTTCTGCAATGCTGTAAGACTGTTTTTAATGTGTTAGAAGTTATATGCACAAAAACTTATGTTAGGACTTCAATGATCAAGATTGTCAGTTTATACAGCTTTCTGAGTCCAGTAATGCTGAAATAGTGTTTCTGTTGAAATGAAGTGAAATCAAGCCCAAATCTGCTCAAAAGCTTTTCTCTCTATTAGATAAAGCTGTTTCATTCAGTATTCAGTGCAAATCTTGCCAAACTGAAACATGCTTATGTCTTATGAAATAAAATGTTTTCTGCAATGCTGTAAGACAGTTTTTAATGTGTTAGAAGTTATATACACAAAAACTAATGTTAGGACTGCAATGATCAAGATTGTCAGTTTACAGCTTTCTGAGTCCAGTAATGCTGAAATAGTGTTTCTGTTCAAATGAAGTGAAATCAAGCCCAAATCTGCTCAAAAGCTTTTCTCTCTATTAGATAAAGCTGTTTCATTCAGTATTCAGTGCAAATCTTGCCAAACTGAAACAAGCTTATGTCTTATGAAGTACAATGTTTTCTGCAATGCTGTAAGACAGCTTTTAATGTGTTAGAAGTTATATGCACAAAAACTTATGTTAGGACTTCAATGATCAAGATTGTCAGTTTACAGCTTTCTGAGTCCAGTAATGCTGAAATAGTGTTTCTGTTGAAATGAAGTGAAATCAAGCCCAAATCTGCTCAAAAGCTTTTCTCTCTATTAGAGAAAGTTGTTTCATTCAGTATTCAGTGCAAATCTTGCCAAACTGAAACATGCTTATGTCTTATGAAGTACAATGTTTTCTGCAATGCTGTAAGACAGCTTTTAATGTGTTAGAAGTTATATGCACAAAAACTTATGTTAGGACTTCAATGATCAAGATTGTCAGTTTACAGCTTTCTGAGTCCAGTAATGCTGAAATAGTGTTTCTGTTGAAATGAAGTGAAATCAAGCCCAAATCTGCTCAAAAGCTTTTCTCTCTATTAGATAAAGCTGTTTCATTCAGTATTCAGTGCAAATCTTGCCAAACTGAAACATGCTTATGTCTTATGAAATAAAATGTTTTCTGCAATGCTGTAAGACAGTTTTTAATGTGTTAGAAGTTATATACACAAAAACTAATGTTAGGACTGCAATGATCAAGATTGTCAGTTTACAGCTTTCTGAGTCCAGTAATGTTGAAATAGTGTTTCTGTTCAAATGAAGTGAAATCAAGCCCAAATCTGCTCAAAAGCTTTTCTCTCTATTAGAGAAAGCTGTTTCATTCAATATTCAGTGCAAATTTTGCCAAACTGAAACAAGCTTATGCCTTATGAAGTACAATGTTTTCTGCAATGCTGTAAGACAGTTTTTAATGTGTTAGAAGTTATATGCACAAAAACTTATGTTAGGACTTCAATGATCAAGATTGTCAGTTTACAGCTTTCTGAGTCCAGTAATGCTGAAATAGTGTTTCTGTTGAAATGAAGTGAAATCAAGCCCAAATCTGCTCAAAAGCTTTTCTCTCTATTAGATAAAGCTGTTTCATTCAGTATTCAGTGCAAATCTTGCCAAACTGAAACAAGCTTATGTCTTATGAAGTACAATGTTTTCTGCAATGCTGTAAGACAGTTTTTAATGTGTTAGAAGTTATATGCACAAAAACTAATGTTAGGACTTCAATGATCAAGATTGTCAGTTTACAGCTTTCTGAGTCCAGTAATGCTGAAATAGTGTTTCTGTTGAAATGAAGTGAAATCAAGCCCAAATCTGCTCAAAAGCTTTTCTCTCTATTAGATAAAGCTGTTTCATTCAGTATTCAGTGCAAATCTTGCCAAACTGAAACAAGCTTATGTCTTATGAAGTACAATGTTTTCTGCAATGCTGTAAGACAGTTTTTAATGTGTTAGAAGTTATATGCACAAAAACTTATGTTAGGACTTCAATGATCAAGATTGTCAGTTTACAGCTTTCTGAGTCCAGTAATGCTGAAATAGTGTTTCTGTTCAAATGAAGTGAAATCAAGCCCAAATCTGCTCAAAAGCTTTTCTCTCTATTAGAGAAAGCTGTTTCATTCAGTATTCAGTGCAAATCTTGCCAAACTGAAACTTGCTTATGTCTTATGAAATAAAATGTTTTCTGCAATGCTGTAAGACAGTTTTTAATGTGTTAGAAGTTATATACACAAAAACTAATGTTAGGACTGCAATGATCAAGATTGTCAGTTTACAGCTTTCTGAGTCCAGTAATGTTGAAATAGTGTTTCTGTTCAAATGAAGTGAAATCAAGCCCAAATCTGCTCAAAAGCTTTTCTCTCTAATAGAGAATGCGGTTTCATTGAGTATTCAGTGCAAATCTTGCCAAACTGAAACAAGCTTATGTCTTATGAAATGAAATGTTTTTTGCAATGCTGTAAGACAGTTTTTAATGTGTTAGAAGTTATATACACAAAAACTAATGTTAGAACTTCAATGATCAAGATTGTCAGTTTACAGCTTTCTGAGTCCAGTAATGTTGAAATAGTGTTTCTGTTCAAATGAAGTGAAATCAAGCCCAAATCTGCTCAAAAGCTTTTCTCTCTATTAGAGAAAGCTGTTTCATTCAATATTCAGTGCAAATCTTGCCAAACTGAAACAAGCTTATGCCTTTTGAAGTACAATGTTTTCTGCAATGCTGTAAGACTGTTTTTAATGTGTTAGAAGTTATATGCACAAAAACTTATGTTAGGACTTCAATGATCAAGATTGTCAGTTTATACAGCTTTCTGAGTCCAGTAATGCTGAAATAGTGTTTCTGTTGAAATGAAGTGAAATCAAGCCCAAATCTGCTCAAAAGCTTTTCTCTCTATTAGATAAAGCTGTTTCATTCAGTATTCAGTGCAAATCTTGCCAAACTGAAACATGCTTATGTCTTATGAAATAAAATGTTTTCTGCAATGCTGTAAGACAGTTTTTAATGTGTTAGAAGTTATATACACAAAAACTAATGTTAGGACTGCAATGATCAAGATTGTCAGTTTACAGCTTTCTGAGTCCAGTAATGTTGAAATAGTGTTTCTTTTCAAATGAAGTGAAATCAAGCCCAAATCTGCTCAAAAGCTTTTCTCACTATTAGAGAAAGCTGTTTCATTCAATATTCAGTGCAAATCTTGCCAAACTGAAACAAGCTTATGCCTTATGAAGTACAATGTTTTCTGCAATGCTGTAAGACAGTTTTTAATGTGTAAGAAGTTATATGCACAAAAACTAATGTTAGGACTGCAATGATCAAGATTGTCAGTTTACAGCTTTCTGAGTCCAGTAATGTTGAAATAGTGTTTCTGTTCAAATGAAGTGAAATCAAGCCCAAATCTGCTCAAAAGCTTTTCTCTCTATTAGATAAAGCTGTTTCATTCAGTATTCAGTGCAAATCTTGCCAAACTGAAACAAGCTTATGTCTTATGAAGTACAATGTTTTCTGCAATGCTGTAAGACAGTTTTTAATGTGATAGAAGTTATATGCACAAAAACTAATGTTAGGACTTCAATGATCAAGATTGTCAGTTTACAGCTTTCTGAGTCCAGTAATGCTGAAATAGTGTTTCTGTTCAAATGAAGTGAAATCAAGCCCAAATCTGCTCAAAAGCTTTTCTCTCTATTAGATAAAGCTGTTTCATTCAGTATTCAGTGCAAATCTTGCCAAACTGAAACAAGCTTATGTCTTATGAAGTACAATGTTTTCTGCAATGCTGTAAGACAGTTTTTAATGTGTTAGAAGTTATATGCACAAAAACTAATGTTAGGACTTCAATGATCAAGATTGTCAGTTTACAGCTTTCTGAGTCCAGTAATGTGGAAATACTGTTTCTGTTGAAATGAAGTGAAATCAAGCCCAAATCTGCTCAAAAGCTTTTCTCTCTATTAGATAAAGCTGTTTCATTCAGTATTCAGTGCAAATCTTGCCAAACTGAAACAAGCTTATGTCTTATGAAGTACAATGTTTTCTGCAATGCTGTAAGACAGTTTTTAATGTGTTAGAAGTTATATGCACAAAAACTAATGTTAGGACTTCAATGATCAAGATTGTCAGTTTACAGCTTTCTGAGTCCAGTAATGCTGAAATAGTGTTTCTGTTCAAATGAAGTGAAATCAAGCCCAAATCTGCTCAAAAGCTTTTCTCTCTATTAGATAAAGCTGTTTCATTCAGTATTCAGTGCAAATCTTGCCAAACTGAAACAAGCTTATGTCTTATGAAGTACAATGTTTTCTGCAATGCTGTAAGACAGCTTTTAATGTGTTAGAAGTTATATGCACAAAAACTTATGTTAGGACTTCAATGATCAAGATTGTCAGTTTACAGCTTTCTGAGTCCAGTAATGCTGAAATAGTGTTTCTGTTCAAATGAAGTGAAATCAAGCCCAAATCTGCTCAAAAGCTTTTCTCTCTAATAGAGAATGCGGTTTCATTGAGTATTCAGTGCAAATCTTGCCAAACTGAAACAAGCTTATGTCTTATGAAATGAAATGTTTTTTGCAATGCTGTAAGACAGTTTTTAATGTGTTAGAAGTTATATACACAAAAACTAATGTTAGAACTTCAATGATCAAGATTGTCAGTTTACAGCTTTCTGAGTCCAGTAATGTTGAAATAGTGTTTCTGTTCAAATGAAGTGAAATCAAGCCCAAATCTGCTCAAAAGCTTTTCTCTCTATTAGAGAAAGCTGTTTCATTCAATATTCAGTGCAAATCTTGCCAAACTGAAACAAGCTTATGCCTTTTGAAGTACAATGTTTTCTGCAATGCTGTAAGACTGTTTTTAATGTGTTAGAAGTTATATGCACAAAAACTTATGTTAGGACTTCAATGATCAAGATTGTCAGTTTATACAGCTTTCTGAGTCCAGTAATGCTGAAATAGTGTTTCTGTTGAAATGAAGTGAAATCAAGCCCAAATCTGCTCAAAAGCTTTTCTCTCTATTAGATAAAGCTGTTTCATTCAGTATTCAGTGCAAATCTTGCCAAACTGAAACATGCTTTTGTCTTATGAAATAAAATGTTTTCTGCAATGCTGTAAGACAGTTTTTAATGTGTTAGAAGTTATATACACAAAAACTAATGTTAGGACTGCAATGATCAAGATTGTCAGTTTACAGCTTTCTGAGTCCAGTAATGCTGAAATAGTGTTTCTGTTCAAATGAAGTGAAATCAAGCCCAAATCTGCTCAAAAGCTTTTCTCTCTATTAGATAAAGCTGTTTCATTCAGTATTCAGTGCAAATCTTGCCAAACTGAAACAAGCTTATGTCTTATGAAGTACAATGTTTTCTGCAATGCTGTAAGACAGCTTTTAATGTGTTAGAAGTTATATGCACAAAAACTTATGTTAGGACTTCAATGATCAAGATTGTCAGTTTACAGCTTTCTGAGTCCAGTAATGCTGAAATAGTGTTTCTGTTGAAATGAAGTGAAATCAAGCCCAAATCTGCTCAAAAGCTTTTCTCTCTATTAGAGAAAGTTGTTTCATTCAGTATTCAGTGCAAATCTTGCCAAACTGAAACATGCTTATGTCTTATGAAGTACAATGTTTTCTGCAATGCTGTAAGACAGCTTTTAATGTGTTAGAAGTTATATGCACAAAAACTTATGTTAGGACTTCAATGATCAAGATTGTCAGTTTACAGCTTTCTGAGTCCAGTAATGCTGAAATAGTGTTTCTGTTGAAATGAAGTGAAATCAAGCCCAAATCTGCTCAAAAGCTTTTCTCTCTATTAGATAAAGCTGTTTCATTCAGTATTCAGTGCAAATCTTGCCAAACTGAAACATGCTTATGTCTTATGAAATAAAATGTTTTCTGCAATGCTGTAAGACAGTTTTTAATGTGTTAGAAGTTATATACACAAAAACTAATGTTAGGACTGCAATGATCAAGATTGTCAGTTTACAGCTTTCTGAGTCCAGTAATGTTGAAATAGTGTTTCTGTTCAAATGAAGTGAAATCAAGCCCAAATCTGCTCAAAAGCTTTTCTCTCTATTAGAGAAAGCTGTTTCATTCAATATTCAGTGCAAATTTTGCCAAACTGAAACAAGCTTATGCCTTATGAAGTACAATGTTTTCTGCAATGCTGTAAGACAGTTTTTAATGTGTTAGAAGTTATATGCACAAAAACTTATGTTAGGACTTCAATGATCAAGATTGTCAGTTTACAGCTTTCTGAGTCCAGTAATGCTGAAATAGTGTTTCTGTTGAAATGAAGTGAAATCAAGCCCAAATCTGCTCAAAAGCTTTTCTCTCTATTAGATAAAGCTGTTTCATTCAGTATTCAGTGCAAATCTTGCCAAACTGAAACAAGCTTATGTCTTATGAAGTACAATGTTTTCTGCAATGCTGTAAGACAGTTTTTAATGTGTTAGAAGTTATATGCACAAAAACTAATGTTAGGACTTCAATGATCAAGATTGTCAGTTTACAGCTTTCTGAGTCCAGTAATGCTGAAATAGTGTTTCTGTTGAAATGAAGTGAAATCAAGCCCAAATCTGCTCAAAAGCTTTTCTCTCTATTAGATAAAGCTGTTTCATTCAGTATTCAGTGCAAATCTTGCCAAACTGAAACAAGCTTATGTCTTATGAAGTACAATGTTTTCTGCAATGCTGTAAGACAGTTTTTAATGTGTTAGAAGTTATATGCACAAAAACTTATGTTAGGACTTCAATGATCAAGATTGTCAGTTTACAGCTTTCTGAGTCCAGTAATGCTGAAATAGTGTTTCTGTTCAAATGAAGTGAAATCAAGCCCAAATCTGCTCAAAAGCTTTTCTCTCTATTAGAGAAAGCTGTTTCATTCAGTATTCAGTGCAAATCTTGCCAAACTGAAACTTGCTTATGTCTTATGAAATAAAATGTTTTCTGCAATGCTGTAAGACAGTTTTTAATGTGTTAGAAGTTATATACACAAAAACTAATGTTAGGACTGCAATGATCAAGATTGTCAGTTTACAGCTTTCTGAGTCCAGTAATGTTGAAATAGTGTTTCTGTTCAAATGAAGTGAAATCAAGCCCAAATCTGCTCAAAAGCTTTTCTCTCTAATAGAGAATGCGGTTTCATTGAGTATTCAGTGCAAATCTTGCCAAACTGAAACAAGCTTATGTCTTATGAAATGAAATGTTTTTTGCAATGTTGTAAGACAGTTTTTAATGTGTTAGAAGTTATATACACAAAAACTAATGTTAGAACTTCAATGATCAAGATTGTCAGTTTACAGCTTTCTGAGTCCAGTAATGTTGAAATAGTGTTTCTGTTCAAATGAAGTGAAATCAAGCCCAAATCTGCTCAAAAGCTTTTCTCTCTATTAGAGAAAGCTGTTTCATTCAATATTCAGTGCAAATCTTGCCAAACTGAAACAAGCTTATGCCTTTTGAAGTACAATGTTTTCTGCAATGCTGTAAGACTGTTTTTAATGTGTTAGAAGTTATATGCACAAAAACTTATGTTAGGACTTCAATGATCAAGATTGTCAGTTTATACAGCTTTCTGAGTCCAGTAATGCTGAAATAGTGTTTCTGTTGAAATGAAGTGAAATCAAGCCCAAATCTGCTCAAAAGCTTTTCTCTCTATTAGATAAAGCTGTTTCATTCAGTATTCAGTGCAAATCTTGCCAAACTGAAACATGCTTATGTCTTATGAAATAAAATGTTTTCTGCAATGCTGTAAGACAGTTTTTAATGTGTTAGAAGTTATATACACAAAAACTAATGTTAGGACTGCAATGATCAAGATTGTCAGTTTACAGCTTTCTGAGTCCAGTAATGTTGAAATAGTGTTTCTTTTCAAATGAAGTGAAATCAAGCCCAAATCTGCTCAAAAGCTTTTCTCACTATTAGAGAAAGCTGTTTCATTCAATATTCAGTGCAAATCTTGCCAAACTGAAACAAGCTTATGCCTTATGAAGTACAATGTTTTCTGCAATGCTGTAAGACAGTTTTTAATGTGTAAGAAGTTATATGCACAAAAACTAATGTTAGGACTGCAATGATCAAGATTGTCAGTTTACAGCTTTCTGAGTCCAGTAATGTTGAAATAGTGTTTCTGTTCAAATGAAGTGAAATCAAGCCCAAATCTGCTCAAAAGCTTTTCTCTCTATTAGATAAAGCTGTTTCATTCAGTATTCAGTGCAAATCTTGCCAAACTGAAACAAGCTTATGTCTTATGAAGTACAATGTTTTCTGCAATGCTGTAAGACAGTTTTTAATGTGATAGAAGTTATATGCACAAAAACTAATGTTAGGACTTCAATGATCAAGATTGTCAGTTTACAGCTTTCTGAGTCCAGTAATGCTGAAATAGTGTTTCTGTTCAAATGAAGTGAAATCAAGCCCAAATCTGCTCAAAAGCTTTTCTCTCTATTAGATAAAGCTGTTTCATTCAGTATTCAGTGCAAATCTTGCCAAACTGAAACAAGCTTATGTCTTATGAAGTACAATGTTTTCTGCAATGCTGTAAGACAGTTTTTAATGTGTTAGAAGTTATATGCACAAAAACTAATGTTAGGACTTCAATGATCAAGATTGTCAGTTTACAGCTTTCTGAGTCCAGTAATGCTGAAATAGTGTTTCTGTTCAAATGAAGTGAAATCAAGCCCAAATCTGCTCAAAAGCTTTTCTCTCTATTAGATAAAGCTGTTTCATTCAGTATTCAGTGCAAATCTTGCCAAACTGAAACAAGCTTATGTCTTATGAAGTACAATGTTTTCTGCAATGCTGTAAGACAGCTTTTAATGTGTTAGAAGTTATATGCACAAAAACTTATGTTAGGACTTCAATGATCAAGATTGTCAGTTTACAGCTTTCTGAGTCCAGTAATGCTGAAATAGTGTTTCTGTTGAAATGAAGTGAAATCAAGCCCAAATCTGCTCAAAAGCTTTTCTCTCTATTAGATAAAGCTGTTTCATTCAGTATTCAGTGCAAATCTTGCCAAACTGAAACAAGCTTATGCCTTATGAAGTACAATGTTTTCTGCAATGCTGTAAGACAGTTTTTAATGTGTTAGAAGTTATATGCACAAAAACTAATGTTAGGACTTCAATGATCAAGATTGTCAGTTTACAGCTTTCTGAGTCCAGTAATGCTGAAATAGTGTTTCTGTTGAAATGAAGTGAAATCAAGCCCAAATCTGCTCAAAAGCTTTTCTCTCTATTAGAGAAAGTTGTTTCATTCAGTATTCAGTGCAAATCTTGCCAAACTGAAACATGCTTATGTCTTATGAAATAAAATGTTTTCTGCAATGCTGTAAGACAGTTTTTAATGTGTTAGAAGTTATATACACAAAAACTAATGTTAGGACTGCAATAAACAAGATTGTCAGTTTACAGCTTTCTGAGTCCAGTAATGTTGAAATAGTGTTTCTGTTCAAATGAAGTGAAATCAAGCCCAAATCTGCTCAAAAGCTTTTCTCTCTATTAGAGAAAGCTGTTTCATTCAATATTCAGTGCAAATCTTGCCAAACTGAAACAAGCTTATGCCTTATGAAGTACAATGTTTTCTGCAATGCTGTAAGACAGTTTTTAATGTGTTAGAAGTTATATGCACAAAAACTAATGTTAGGACTTCAATGATCAAGATTGTCAGTTTACAGCTTTCTGAGTCCAGTAATGCTGAAATAGTGTTTCTGTTGAAATGAAGTGAAATCAAGCCTAAATCTGCTCAAAAGCTTTTCTCTCTATTAGATAAAGCTGTTTCATTCAGTATTCAGTGCAAATCTTGCCAAACTGAAACAAGCTTATGTCTTATGAAGTACAATGTTTTCTGCAATGCTGTAAGACAGTTTTTAATGTGTTAGAAGTTATATGCACAAAAACTTATGTTAGGACTTCAATGATCAAGATTGTCAGTTTACAGCTTTCTGAGTCCAGTAATGTTGAAATAGTGTTTCTGTTCAAATGAAGTGAAATCAAGCCCAAATCTGCTCAAAAGCTTTTCTCTCTAATAGAGAATGCTGTTTCATTGAGTATTCAGTGCAAATCTTGCCAAACTGAAACAAGCTTATGCCTTATGAAGTACAATGTTTTCTGCAATGCTGTAAGACAGTTTTTAATGTGTTAGAAGTTATATGCACAAAAACTTATGTTAGGACTTCAATGATCAAGATTGTCAGTTTACAGCTTTCTGAGTCCAGTAATGCTGAAATAGTGTTTCTGTTGAAATGAAGTGAAATCAAGCCCAAATCTGCTCAAAAGCTTTTCTCTCTATTAGATAAAGCTGTTTCATTCAGTATTCAGTGCAAATCTTGCCAAACTGAAACAAGCTTATGTCTTATGAAGTACAATGTTTTCTGCAATGCTGTAAGACAGTTTTTAATGTGTTAGAAGTTATATGCACAAAAACTAATGTTAGGACTTCAATGATCAAGATTGTCAGTTTACAGCTTTCTGAGTCCAGTAATGCTGAAATAGTGTTTCTGTTGAAATGAAGTGAAATCAAGCCCAAATCTGCTCAAAAGCTTTTCTCTCTATTAGATAAAGCTGTTTCATTCAGTATTCAGTGCAAATCTTGCCAAACTGAAACAAGCTTATGTCTTATGAAGTACAATGTTTTCTGCAATGCTGTAAGACAGTTTTTAATGTGTTAGAAGTTATATGCACAAAAACTTATGTTAGGACTTCAATGATCAAGATTGTCAGTTTACAGCTTTCTGAGTCCAGTAATGCTGAAATAGTGTTTCTGTTCAAATGAAGTGAAATCAAGCCCAAATCTGCTCAAAAGCTTTTCTCTCTATTAGAGAAAGCTGTTTCATTCAGTATTCAGTGCAAATCTTGCCAAACTGAAACTTGCTTATGTCTTATGAAATAAAATGTTTTCTGCAATGCTGTAAGACAGTTTTTAATGTGTTAGAAGTTATATACACAAAAACTAATGTTAGGACTGCAATGATCAAGATTGTCAGTTTACAGCTTTCTGAGTCCAGTAATGTTGAAATAGTGTTTCTGTTCAAATGAAGTGAAATCAAGCCCAAATCTGCTCAAAAGCTTTTCTCTCTATTAGAGAAAGCTGTTTCATTCAATATTCAGTGCAAATCTTGCCAAACTGAAACAAGCTTATGCCTTTTGAAGTACAATGTTTTCTGCAATGCTGTAAGACTGTTTTTAATGTGTTATAGAAGTTATATGCACAAAAACTTATGTTAGGACTTCAATGATCAAGATTGTCAGTTTACAGCTTTCTGAGTCCAGTAATGCTGAAATAGTGTTTCTGTTGAAATGAAGTGAAATCAAGCCCAAATCTGCTCAAAAGCTTTTCTCTCTATTAGATAAAGCTGTTTCATTCAGTATTCAGTGCAAATCTTGCCAAACTGAAACATGCTTATGTCTTATGAAATAAAATGTTTTCTGCAATGCTGTAAGACAGTTTTTAATGTGTTAGAAGTTATATACACAAAAACTAATGTTAGGACTGCAATGATCAAGATTGTCAGTTTACAGCTTTCTGAGTCCAGTAATGTTGAAATAGTGTTTCTGTTCAAATGAAGTGAAATCAAGCCCAAATCTGCTCAAAAGCTTTTCTCACTATTAGAGAAAGCTGTTTCATTCAATATTCAGTGCAAATCTTGCCAAACTGAAACAAGCTTATGCCTTATGAAGTACAATGTTTTCTGCAATGCTGTAAGACAGTTTTTAATGTGTAAGAAGTTATATGCACAAAAACTAATGTTAGGACTGCAATGATCAAGATTGTCAGTTTACAGCTTTCTGAGTCCAGTAATGTTGAAATAGTGTTTCTGTTCAAATGAAGTGAAATCAAGCCCAAATCTGCTCAAAAGCTTTTCTCTCTATTAGAGAAAGCTGTTTCATTCAATATTCAGTGCAAATCTTGCCAAACTGAAACAAGCTTATGCCTTATGAAGTACAATGTTTTCTGCAATGCTGTAAGACAGTTTTTAATGTGTTAGAAGTTATATGCACAAAAACTTATGTTAGGACTTCAATGATCAAGATTGTCAGTTTACAGCTTTCTGAGTCCAGTAATGCTGAAATAGTGTTTCTGTTGAAATGAAGTGAAATCAAGCCCAAATCTGCTCAAAAGCTTTTCTCTCTATTAGATAAAGCTGTTTCATTCAGTATTCAGTGCAAATCTTGCCAAACTGAAACAAGCTTATGTCTTATGAAGTACAATGTTTTCTGCAATGCTGTAAGACAGTTTTTAATGTGATAGAAGTTATATGCACAAAAACTAATGTTAGGACTTCAATGATCAAGATTGTCAGTTTACAGCTTTCTGAGTCCAGTAATGCTGAAATAGTGTTTCTGTTCAAATGAAGTGAAATCAAGCCCAAATCTGCTCAAAAGCTTTTCTCTCTATTAGATAAAGCTGTTTCATTCAGTATTCAGTGCAAATCTTGCCAAACTGAAACAAGCTTATGTCTTATGAAGTACAATGTTTTCTGCAATGCTGTAAGACAGTTTTTAATGTGTTAGAAGTTATATGCACAAAAACTAATGTTAGGACTTCAATGATCAAGATTGTCAGTTTACAGCTTTCTGAGTCCAGTAATGCTGAAATACTGTTTCTGTTGAAATGAAGTGAAATCAAGCCCAAATCTGCTCAAAAGCTTTTCTCTCTATTAGATAAAGCTGTTTCATTCAGTATTCAGTGCAAATCTTGCCAAACTGAAACAAGCTTATGTCTTATGAAGTACAATGTTTTCTGCAATGCTGTAAGACAGTTTTTAATGTGTTAGAAGTTATATGCACAAAAACTAATGTTAGGACTTCAATGATCAAGATTGTCAGTTTACAGCTTTCTGAGTCCAGTAATGCTGAAATAGTGTTTCTGTTCAAATGAAGTGAAATCAAGCCCAAATCTGCTCAAAAGCTTTTCTCTCTATTAGATAAAGCTGTTTCATTCAGTATTCAGTGCAAATCTTGCCAAACTGAAACAAGCTTATGTCTTATGAAGTACAATGTTTTCTGCAATGCTGTAAGACAGCTTTTAATGTGTTAGAAGTTATATGCACAAAAACTTATGTTAGGACTTCAATGATCAAGATTGTCAGTTTACAGCTTTCTGAGTCCAGTAATGCTGAAATAGTGTTTCTGTTGAAATGAAGTGAAATCAAGCCCAAATCTGCTCAAAAGCTTTTCTCTCTATTAGATAAAGCTGTTTCATTCAGTATTCAGTGCAAATCTTGCCAAACTGAAACAAGCTTATGCCTTATGAAGTACAATGTTTTCTGCAATGCTGTAAGACAGTTTTTAATGTGTTAGAAGTTATATGCACAAAAACTAATGTTAGGACTTCAATGATCAAGATTGTCAGTTTACAGCTTTCTGAGTCCAGTAATGCTGAAATAGTGTTTCTGTTGAAATGAAGTGAAATCAAGCCCAAATCTGCTCAAAAGCTTTTCTCTCTATTAGAGAAAGTTGTTTCATTCAGTATTCAGTGCAAATCTTGCCAAACTGAAACATGCTTATGTCTTATGAAATAAAATGTTTTCTGCAATGCTGTAAGACAGTTTTTAATGTGTTAGAAGTTATATACACAAAAACTAATGTTAGGACTTCAATGATCAAGATTGTCAGTTTACAGCTTTCTGAGTCCAGTAATGCTGAAATAGTGTTTCTGTTGAAATGAAGTGAAATCAAGCCTAAATCTGCTCAAAAGCTTTTCTCTCTATTAGATAAAGCTGTTTCATTCAGTATTCAGTGCAAATCTTGCCAAACTGAAACAAGCTTATGTCTTATGAAGTACAATGTTTTCTGCAATGCTGTAAGACAGTTTTTAATGTGTTAGAAGTTATATGCACAAAAACTTATGTTAGGACTTCAATGATCAAGATTGTCAGTTTACAGCTTTCTGAGTCCAGTAATGTTGAAATAGTGTTTCTGTTCAAATGAAGTGAAATCAAGCCCAAATCTGCTCAAAAGCTTTTCTCTCTAATAGAGAATGCGGTTTCATTGAGTATTCAGTGCAAATCTTGCCAAACTGAAACAAGCTTATGCCTTATGAAGTACAATGTTTTCTGCAATGCTGTAAGACAGTTTTTAATGTGTTAGAAGTTATATGCACAAAAACTTATGTTAGGACTTCAATGATCAAGATTGTCAGTTTACAGCTTTCTGAGTCCAGTAATGCTGAAATAGTGTTTCTGTTGAAATGAAGTGAAATCAAGCCCAAATCTGCTCAAAAGCTTTTCTCTCTATTAGATAAAGCTGTTTCATTCAGTATTCAGTGCAAATCTTGCCAAACTGAAACAAGCTTATGTCTTATGAAGTACAATGTTTTCTGCAATGCTGTAAGACAGTTTTTAATGTGTTAGAAGTTATATGCACAAAAACTAATGTTAGGACTTCAATGATCAAGATTGTCAGTTTACAGCTTTCTGAGTCCAGTAATGCTGAAATAGTGTTTCTGTTGAAATGAAGTGAAATCAAGCCCAAATCTGCTCAAAAGCTTTTCTCTCTATTAGATAAAGCTGTTTCATTCAGTATTCAGTGCAAATCTTGCCAAACTGAAACAAGCTTATGTCTTATGAAGTACAATGTTTTCTGCAATGCTGTAAGACAGTTTTTAATGTGTTAGAAGTTATATGCACAAAAACTTATGTTAGGACTTCAATGATCAAGATTGTCAGTTTACAGCTTTCTGAGTCCAGTAATGCTGAAATAGTGTTTCTGTTCAAATGAAGTGAAATCAAGCCCAAATCTGCTCAAAAGCTTTTCTCTCTATTAGAGAAAGCTGTTTCATTCAGTATTCAGTGCAAATCTTGCCAAACTGAAACTTGCTTATGTCTTATGAAATAAAATGTTTTCTGCAATGCTGTAAGACAGTTTTTAATGTGTTAGAAGTTATATACACAAAAACTAATGTTAGGACTGCAATGATCAAGATTGTCAGTTTACAGCTTTCTGAGTCCAGTAATGTTGAAATAGTGTTTCTGTTCAAATGAAGTGAAATCAAGCCCAAATCTGCTCAAAAGCTTTTCTCTCTATTAGAGAAAGCTGTTTCATTCAATATTCAGTGCAAATCTTGCCAAACTGAAACAAGCTTATGCCTTTTGAAGTACAATGTTTTCTGCAATGCTGTAAGACTGTTTTTAATGTGTTATAGAAGTTATATGCACAAAAACTTATGTTAGGACTTCAATGATCAAGATTGTCAGTTTACAGCTTTCTGAGTCCAGTAATGCTGAAATAGTGTTTCTGTTGAAATGAAGTGAAATCAAGCCCAAATCTGCTCAAAAGCTTTTCTCTCTATTAGATAAAGCTGTTTCATTCAGTATTCAGTGCAAATCTTGCCAAACTGAAACATGCTTATGTCTTATGAAATAAAATGTTTTCTGCAATGCTGTAAGACAGTTTTTAATGTGTTAGAAGTTATATACACAAAAACTAATGTTAGGACTGCAATGATCAAGATTGTCAGTTTACAGCTTTCTGAGTCCAGTAATGTTGAAATAGTGTTTCTGTTCAAATGAAGTGAAATCAAGCCCAAATCTGCTCAAAAGCTTTTCTCACTATTAGAGAAAGCTGTTTCATTCAATATTCAGTGCAAATCTTGCCAAACTGAAACAAGCTTATGCCTTATGAAGTACAATGTTTTCTGCAATGCTGTAAGACAGTTTTTAATGTGTAAGAAGTTATATGCACAAAAACTAATGTTAGGACTGCAATGATCAAGATTGTCAGTTTACAGCTTTCTGAGTCCAGTAATGTTGAAATAGTGTTTCTGTTCAAATGAAGTGAAATCAAGCCCAAATCTGCTCAAAAGCTTTTCTCTCTATTAGAGAAAGCTGTTTCATTCAATATTCAGTGCAAATCTTGCCAAACTGAAACAAGCTTATGCCTTATGAAGTACAATGTTTTCTGCAATGCTGTAAGACAGTTTTTAATGTGTTAGAAGTTATATGCACAAAAACTTATGTTAGGACTTCAATGATCAAGATTGTCAGTTTACAGCTTTCTGAGTCCAGTAATGCTGAAATAGTGTTTCTGTTGAAATGAAGTGAAATCAAGCCCAAATCTGCTCAAAAGCTTTTCTCTCTATTAGATAAAGCTGTTTCATTCAGTATTCAGTGCAAATCTTGCCAAACTGAAACAAGCTTATGTCTTATGAAGTACAATGTTTTCTGCAATGCTGTAAGACAGTTTTTAATGTGTTAGAAGTTATATGCACAAAAACTAATGTTAGGACTTCAATGATCAAGATTGTCAGTTTACAGCTTTCTGAGTCCAGTAATGCTGAAATAGTGTTTCTGTTGAAATGAAGTGAAATCAAGCCCAAATCTGCTCAAAAGCTTTTCTCTATTAGATAAAGCTGTTTCATTCAGTATTCAGTGCAAATCTTGCCAAACTGAAACAAGCTTATGTCTTATGAAGTACAATGTTTTCTGCAATGCTGTAAGACAGTTTTTAATGTGTTAGAAGTTATATACACAAAAACTAATGTTAGGACTGCAATGATCAAGATTGTCAGTTTACAGCTTTCTGAGTCCAGTAATGCTGAAATAGTGTTTCTGTTGAAATGAAGTGAAATCAAGCCCAAATCTGCTCAAAAGCTTTTCTCTCTATTAGATAAAGCTGTTTCATTCAGTATTCAGTGCAAATCTTGCCAAACTGAAACAAACTTATGTCTTATGAAGTACAATGTTTTCTGCAATGCTGTAAGACAGTTTTTAATGTGTTAGAAGTTATATGCACAAAAACTAATGTTAGGACTTCAATGATCAAGATTGTCAGTTTACAGCTTTCTGAGTCCAGTAATGCTGAAATAGTGTTTCTGTTGAAATGAAGTGAAATCAAGCCCAAATCTGCTCAAAAGCTTTTCTCTCTATTAGATAAAGCTGTTTCATTCAGTATTCAGTGCAAATCTTGCCAAACTGAAACAAGCTTATGTCTTATGAAGTACAATGTTTTCTGCAATGCTGTAAGACAGTTTTTAATGTGTTAGAAGTTATATGCACAAAAACTAATGTTAGGACTTCAATGATCAAGATTGTCAGTTTACAGCTTTCTGAGTCCAGTAATGCTGAAATAGTGTTTCTGTTCAAATGAAGTGAAATCAAGCCCAAATCTGCTCAAAAGCTTTTCTCTCTATTAGATAAAGCTGTTTCATTCAGTATTCAGTGCAAATCTTGCCAAACTGAAACAAGCTTATGTCTTATGAAGTACAATGTTTTCTGCAATGCTGTAAGACAGTTTTTAATGTGTTAGAAGTTATATGCACAAAAACTTATGTTAGGACTTCAATGATCAAGATTGTCAGTTTACAGCTTTCTGAGTCCAGTAATGCTGAAATAGTGTTTCTGTTCAAATGAAGTGAAATCAAGCCCAAATCTGCTCAAAAGCTTTTCTCTCTAATAGAGAATGCGGTTTCATTGAGTATTCAGTGCAAATCTTGCCAAACTGAAACAAGCTTATGCCTTATGAAGTACAATGTTTTCTGCAATGCTGTAAGACAGTTTTTAATGTGTTAGAAGTTATATGCACAAAAACTTATGTTAGGACTTCAATGATCAAGATTGTCAGTTTACAGCTTTCTGAGTCCAGTAATGCTGAAATAGTGTTTCTGTTGAAATGAAGTGAAATCAAGCCCAAATCTGCTCAAAAGCTTTTCTCTCTATTAGATAAAGCTGTTTCATTCAGTATTCAGTGCAAATCTTGCCAAACTGAAACAAGCTTATGTCTTATGAAGTACAATGTTTTCTGCAATGCTGTAAGACAGTTTTTAATGTGTTAGAAGTTATATGCACAAAAACTAATGTTAGGACTGCAATGATCAAGATTGTCAGTTTACAGCTTTCTGAGTCCAGTAATGCTGAAATAGTGTTTCTGTTGAAATGAAGTGAAATCAAGCCCAAATCTGCTCAAAAGCTTTTCTCTCTATTAGATAAAGCTGTTTCATTCAGTATTCAGTGCAAATCTTGCCAAACTGAAACAAGCTTATGTCTAATGAAGTACAATGTTTTCTGCAATGCTGTAAGACAGTTTTTAATGTGTTAGAAGTTATATGCACAAAAACTTATGTTAGGACTTCAATGATCAAGATTGTCAGTTTACAGCTTTCTGAGTCCAGTAATGCTGAAATAGTGTTTCTGTTCAAATGAAGTGAAATCAAGCCCAAATCTGCTCAAAAGCTTTTCTCTCTATTAGAGAAAGCTGTTTCATTCAGTATTCAGTGCAAATCTTGCCAAACTGAAACTTGCTTATGTCTTATGAAATAAAATGTTTTCTGCAATGCTGTAAGACAGTTTTTAATGTGTTAGAAGTTATATACACAAAAACTAATGTTAGGACTGCAATGATCAAGATTGTCAGTTTACAGCTTTCTGAGTCCAGTAATGTTGAAATAGTGTTTCTGTTCAAATGAAGTGAAATCAAGCCCAAATCTGCTCAAAAGCTTTTCTCTCTAATAGAGAATGCGGTTTCATTGAGTATTCAGTGCAAATCTTGCCAAACTGAAACAAGCTTATGTCTTATGAAATGAAATGTTTTTTGCAATGCTGTAAGACAGTTTTTAATGTGTTAGAAGTTATATACACAAAAACTAATGTTAGAACTTCAATGATCAAGATTGTCAGTTTACAGCTTTCTGAGTCCAGTAATGTTGAAATAGTGTTTCTGTTCAAATGAAGTGAAATCAAGCCCAAATCTGCTCAAAAGCTTTTCTCTCTAATAGAGAATGCGGTTTCATTGAGTATTCAGTGCAAATCTTGCCAAACTGAAACAAGCTTATGTCTTATGAAATGAAATGTTTTTTGCAATGCTGTAAGACAGTTTTTAATGTGTTAGAAGTTATATACACAAAAACTAATGTTAGAACTTCAATGATCAAGATTGTCAGTTTACAGCTTTCTGAGTCCAGTAATGTTGAAATAGTGTTTCTGTTCAAATGAAGTGAAATCAAGCCCAAATCTGCTCAAAAGCTTTTCTCACTATTAGAGAAAGCTGTTTCATTCAATATTCAGTGCAAATCTTGCCAAACTGAAACAAGCTTATGCCTTTT
This sequence comes from Carassius gibelio, assembly GCF_023724105.1. NCBI lineage: Eukaryota > Metazoa > Chordata > Actinopteri > Cypriniformes > Cyprinidae > Carassius > Carassius gibelio. The sequence goes on from NC_068420.1 coordinate 25,189,577, forward strand.
GAAGTACAATGTTTTCTGCAATGCTGTAAGACTGTTTTTAATGTGTTAGAAGTTATATGCACAAAAACTTATGTTAGGACTTCAATGATCAAGATTGTCAGTTTATACAGCTTTCTGAGTCCAGTAATGCTGAAATAGTGTTTCTGTTGAAATGAAGTGAAATCAAGCCCAAATCTGCTCAAAAGCTTTTCTCTCTATTAGATAAAGCTGTTTCATTCAGTATTCAGTGCAAATCTTGCCAAACTGAAACATGCTTATGTCTTATGAAATAAAATGTTTTCTGCAATGCTGTAAGACAGTTTTTAATGTGTTAGAAGTTATATACACAAAAACTAATGTTAGGACTGCAATGCTCAAGATTGTCAGTTTACAGCTTTCTGAGTCCAGTAATGCTGAAATACTGTTTCTGTTGAAATGAAGTGAAATCAAGCCCAAATCTGCTCAAAAGCTTTTCTCTCTATTAGATAAAGCTGTTTCATTCAGTATTCAGTGCAAATCTTGCCAAACTGAAACAAGCTTATGTCTTATGAAGTACAATGTTTTCTGCAATGCTGTAAGACAGTTTTTAATGTGTTAGAAGTAATATGCACAAAAACTTATGTTAGGACTTCAATGATCAAGATTGTCAGTTTACAGCTTTCTGAGTCCAGTAATGCTGAAATAGTGTTTCTTTTGAAATGAAGTGAAATCAAGCCCAAATCTGCTCAAAAGCTTTTCTCTCTATTAGATAAAGCTGTTTCATTCAGTATTCAGTGCAAATCTTGCCAAACTGAAACAAGCTTATGTCTTATGAAGTACAATGTTTTCTGCAATGCTGTAAGACAGTTTTTAATGTGTTAGAAGTTATATGCACAAAAACTAATGTTAGGACTTCAATGATCAAGATTGTCAGTTTACAGCTTTCTGAGTCCAGTAATGCTGAAATAGTGTTTCTGTTCAAATGAAGTGAAATCAAGCCCAAATCTGCTCAAAAGCTTTTCTCTCTATTAGATAAAGCTGTTTCATTCAGTATTCAGTGCAAATCTTGCCAAACTGAAACAAGCTTATGTCTTATGAAGTACAATGTTTTCTGCAATGCTGTAAGACAGCTTTTAATGTGTTAGAAGTTATATGCACAAACACTTATGTTAGGACTTCAATGATCAAGATTGTCAGTTTACAGCTTTCTGAGTCCAGTAATGCTGAAATAGTGTTTCTGTTGAAATGAAGTGAAATCAAGCCCAAATCTGCTCAAAAGCTTTTCTCTCTATTAGATAAAGCTGTTTCATTCAGTATTCAGTGCAAATCTTGCCAAACTGAAACAAGCTTATGCCTTATGAAGTACAATGTTTTCTGCAATGCTGTAAGACAGTTTTTAATGTGTTAGAAGTTATATGCACAAAAACTAATGTTAGGACTTCAATGATCAAGATTGTCAGTTTACAGCTTTCTGAGTCCAGTAATGCTGAAATAGTGTTTCTGTTCAAATGAAGTGAAATCAAGCCCAAATCTGCTCAAAAGCTTTTCTCTCTAATAGAGAATGCGGTTTCATTGAGTATTCAGTGCAAATCTTGCCAAACTGAAACAAGCTTATGCCTTATGAAGTACAATGTTTTCTGCAATGCTGTAAGACAGTTTTTAATGTGTTAGAAGTTATATGCACAAAAACTTATGTTAGGACTTCAATGATCAAGATTGTCAGTTTACAGCTTTCTGAGTCCAGTAATGCTGAAATAGTGTTTCTGTTGAAATGAAGTGAAATCAAGCCCAAATCTGCTCAAAAGCTTTTCTCTCTATTAGATAAAGCTGTTTCATTCAGTATTCAGTGCAAATCTTGCCAAACTGAAACAAGCTTATGTCTTATGAAGTACAATGTTTTCTGCAATGCTGTAAGACAGTTTTTAATGTGTTAGAAGTTATATGCACAAAAACTAATGTTAGGACTTCAATGATCAAGATTGTCAGTTTACAGCTTTCTGAGTCCAGTAATGCTGAAATAGTGTTTCTGTTGAAATGAAGTGAAATCAAGCCCAAATCTGCTCAAAAGCTTTTATCTCTATTAGATAAAGCTGTTTCATTCAGTATTCAGTGCAAATCTTGCCAAACTGAAACAAGCTTATGTCTTATGAAGTACAATGTTTTCTGCAATGCTGTAAGACAGTTTTTAATGTGTTAGAAGTTATATGCACAAAAACTTATGTTAGGACTTCAATGATCAAGATTGTCAGTTTACAGCTTTCTGAGTCCAGTAATGCTGAAATAGAGTTTCTGTTCAAATGAAGTGAAATCAAGCCCAAATCTGCTCAAAAGCTTTTCTCTCTATTAGAGAAAGCTGTTTCATTCAGTATTCAGTGCAAATCTTGCCAAACTGAAACTTGCTTATGTCTTATGAAATAAAATGTTTTCTGCAATGCTGTAAGACAGTTTTTAATGTGTTAGAAGTTATATACACAAAAACTAATGTTAGGACTGCAATGATCAAGATTGTCAGTTTACAGCTTTCTGAGTCCAGTAATGCTGAAATAGTGTTTCTGTTGAAATGAAGTGAAATCAAGCCCAAATCTGCTCAAAAGCTTTTATCTCTATTAGATAAAGCTGTTTCATTCAGTATTCAGTGCAAATCTTGCCAAACTGAAACAAGCTTATGTCTTATGAAGTACAATGTTTTCTGCAATGCTGTAAGACAGTTTTTAATGTGTTAGAAGTTATATGCACAAAAACTTATGTTAGGACTTCAATGATCAAGATTGTCAGTTTACAGCTTTCTGAGTCCAGTAATGTTGAAATAGTGTTTCTGTTCAAATGAAGTGAAATCAAGCCCAAATCTGCTCAAAAGCTTTTCTCTCTATTAGAGAAAGCTGTTTCATTCAGTATTCAGTGCAAATCTTGCCAAACTGAAACTTGCTTATGTCTTATGAAATAAAATGTTTTCTGCAATGCTGTAAGACAGTTTTTAATGTGTTAGAAGTTATATACACAAAAACTAATGTTAGGACTGCAATGATCAAGATTGTCAGTTTACAGCTTTCTGAGTCCAGTAATGTTGAAATAGTGTTTCTGTTCAAATGAAGTGAAATCAAGCCCAAATCTGCTCAAAAGCTTTTCTCTCTAATAGAGAATGCGGTTTCATTGAGTATTCAGTGCAAATCTTGCCAAACTGAAACAAGCTTATGTCTTATGAAATGAAATGTTTTTTGCAATGCTGTAAGACAGTTTTTAATGTGTTAGAAGTTATATACACAAAAACTAATGTTAGAACTTCAATGATCAAGATTGTCAGTTTACAGCTTTCTGAGTCCAGTAATGTTGAAATAGTGTTTCTGTTGAAATGAAGTGAAATCAAGCCCAAATCTGCTCAAAAGCTTTTCTCTCTATTAGAGAAAGCTGTTTCATTCAATATTCAGTGCAAATCTTGCCAAACTGAAACAAGCTTATGCCTTTTGAAGTACAATGTTTTCTGCAATGCTGTAAGACTGTTTTTAATGTGTTAGAAGTTATATGCACAAAAACTTATGTTAGGACTTCAATGATCAAGATTGTCAGTTTACAGCTTTCTGAGTCCAGTAATGCTGAAATAGTGTTTCTGTTGAAATGAAGTGAAATCAAGCCCAAATCTGCTCAAAAGCTTTTCTCTCTATTAGATAAAGCTGTTTCATTCAGTATTCAGTGCAAATCTTGCCAAACTGAAACATGCTTATGTCTTATGAAATAAAATGTTTTCTGCAATGCTGTAAGACAGTTTTTAATGTGTTAGAAGTTATATACACAAAAACTAATGTTAGGACTGCAATGATCAAGATTGTCAGTTTACAGCTTTCTGAGTCCAGTAATGTTGAAATAGTGTTTCTGTTCAAATGAAGTGAAATCAAGCCCAAATCTGCTCAAAAGCTTTTCTCACTATTAGAGAAAGCTGTTTCATTCAATATTCAGTGCAAATCTTGCCAAACTGAAACAAGCTTATGCCTTATGAAGTACAATGTTTTCTGCAATGCTGTAAGACAGTTTTTAATGTGTAAGAAGTTATATGCACAAAAACTAATGTTAGGACTGCAATGATCAAGATTGTCAGTTTACAGCTTTCTGAGTCCAGTAATGTTGAAATAGTGTTTCTGTTCAAATGAAGTGAAATCAAGCCCAAATCTGCTCAAAAGCTTTTCTCTCTATTAGAGAAAGCTGTTTCATTCAATATTCAGTGCAAATCTTGCCAAACTGAAACAAGCTTATGCCTTATGAAGTACAATGTTTTCTGCAATGCTGTAAGACAGTTTTTAATATGTTAGAAGTTATATGCACAAAAACTTATGTTAGGACTTCAATGATCAAGATTGTCAGTTTACAGCTTTCTGAGTCCAGTAATGCTGAAATAGTGTTTCTGTTGAAATGAAGTGAAATCAAGCCCAAATCTGCTCAAAAGCTTTTCTCTCTATTAGATAAAGCTGTTTCATTCAGTATTCAGTGCAAATCTTGCCAAACTGAAACAAGCTTATGTCTTATGAAGTACAATGTTTTCTGCAATGCTGTAAGACAGTTTTTAATGTGTTAGAAGTTATATGCACAAAAACTAATGTTAGGACTTCAATGATCAAGATTGTCAGTTTACAGCTTTCTGAGTCCAGTAATGCTGAAATAGTGTTTCTGTTGAAATGAAGTGAAATCAAGCCCAAATCTGCTCAAAAGCTTTTCTCTCTATTAGATAAAGCTGTTTCATTCAGTATTCAGTGCAAATCTTGCCAAACTGAAACAAGCTTATGTCTTATGAAGTACAATGTTTTCTGCAATGCTGTAAGACAGTTTTTAATGTGTTAGAAGTTATATACACAAAAACTAATGTTAGGACTGCAATGATCAAGATTGTCAGTTTACAGCTTTCTGAGTCCAGTAATGCTGAAATAGTGTTTCTGTTGAAATGAAGTGAAATCAAGCCCAAATCTGCTCAAAAGCTTTTCTCTCTATTAGATAAAGCTGTTTCATTCAGTATTCAGTGCAAATCTTGCCAAACTGAAACAAGCTTATGTCTTATGAAGTACAATGTTTTCTGCAATGCTGTAAGACAGTTTTTAATGTGTTAGAAGTTATATGCACAAAAACTAATGTTAGGACTTCAATGATCAAGATTGTCAGTTTACAGCTTTCTGAGTCCAGTAATGCTGAAATAGTGTTTCTGTTCAAATGAAGTGAAATCAAGCCCAAATCTGCTCAAAAGCTTTTCTCTCTATTAGATAAAGCTGTTTCATTCAGTATTCAGTGCAAATCTTGCCAAACTGAAACAAGCTTATGTCTTATGAAGTACAATGTTTTCTGCAATGCTGTAAGACAGTTTTTAATGTGTAAGAAGTTATATGCACAAAAACTAATGTTAGGACTTCAATGATCAAGATTGTCAGTTTACAGCTTTCTGAGTCCAGTAATGCTGAAATAGTGTTTCTGTTCAAATGAAGTGAAATCAAGCCCAAATCTGCTCAAAAGCTTTTCTCTCTATTAGATAAAGCTGTTTCATTCAGTATTCAGTGCAAATCTTGCCAAACTGAAACAAGCTTATGTCTTATGAAGTACAATGTTTTCTGCAATGCTGTAAGACAGTTTTTAATGTGTTAGAAGTTATATGCACAAAAACTTATGTTAGGACTTCAATGATCAAGATTGTCAGTTTACAGCTTTCTGAGTCCAGTAATGCTGAAATAGTGTTTCTGTTCAAATGAAGTGAAATCAAGCCCAAATCTGCTCAAAAGCTTTTCTCTCTAATAGAGAATGCGGTTTCATTGAGTATTCAGTGCAAATCTTGCCAAACTGAAACAAGCTTATGCCTTATGAAGTACAATGTTTTCTGCAATGCTGTAAGACAGTTTTTAATGTGTTAGAAGTTATATGCACAAAAACTTATGTTAGGACTTCAATGATCAAGATTGTCAGTTTACAGCTTTCTGAATCCAGTAATGCTGAAATAGTGTTTCTGTTGAAATGAAGTGAAATCAAGCCCAAATCTGCTCAAAAGCTTTTCTCTCTATTAGATAAAGCTGTTTCATTCAGTATTCAGTGCAAATCTTGCCAAACTGAAACAAGCTTATGTCTTATGAAGTACAATGTTTTCTGCAATGCTGTAAGACAGTTTTTAATGTGTTAGAAGTTATATGCACAAAAACTAATGTTAGGACTGCAATGATCAAGATTGTCAGTTTACAGCTTTCTGAGTCCAGTAATGCTGAAATAGTGTTTCTGTTGAAATGAAGTGAAATCAAGCCCAAATCTGCTCAAAAGCTTTTCTCTCTATTAGATAAAGCTGTTTCATTCAGTATTCAGTGCAAATCTTGCCAAACTGAAACAAGCTTATGTCTAATGAAGTACAATGTTTTCTGCAATGCTGTAAGACAGTTTTTAATGTGTTAGAAGTTATATGCACAAAAACTTATGTTAGGACTTCAATGATCAAGATTGTCAGTTTACAGCTTTCTGAGTCCAGTAATGC